>NC_138549.1:32653754-32846254 GCF_964273705.1 Natrix helvetica
TATGTCATGTGGAGATGTAATCCAAAAAATTACTGATTATAGATAATCTGCAAATGTATTAAGTAAACAAATGCTTTTTATATCAACTAATCTCAAGGAGATGATGTAAAAAGAGTTTGGGAGTGAATGATCGCAAATAAATGTTTGGTGGGTGGTCTTCTTTCTTTTGAAAGGGGTGCATCGACATTTCATTTTAATGGGGGCGATGTGTATACAGAAAAATGACAGTTAAGGTTATATTATTTTAATACACGCAAGAAAGAATTGGGTGTGTGGAAAATAACTGTTGTTGATAAAAATATAAAGCGGATTCTTACTTCCTCCTAAAGAGACAGGTAGGCGATTTGAGGGTTCTCCTGAATATAGCCTTTGTAAAGGAGGCACCAATAATACCTTTCTTAGAAATATATTTTGATCAGTGTTGCTGTTTCACAAGTAGTGCCCTTCTCTAGAGGACTGGTATCTCAATTCACCAGTGCATGCTTGATAGCTGTAATATATTGTTCAGAAACCACCAACCAGAAGCAATAAAGCTTGCTAGATTTGGTTCCTGCTACACACACTATTGTGTGCCCCAGTCATATTAGCAGTTTATTAATATGTGAGACAGAATACACCCTAGTGTGGTGCCTTTGTGTGTGTGTGTGTGTGTGTGTGTGTGTGCTCCTTTTATAGCTGTAGGTCATTCAAATAACCAACTGCCCTCACATAAGTCTTTCATAGCTTTAATGTCAGCTCTATAAGCCTTGCTTTTTAGTCCATCAATATATAGCTGTGGGATTAGCCAGCATTAGAGATAACACTCTTTTCTGCACCCCCCCCCCCCATCTTTCGAACATTAAGGCTTCCTGTTGGCTGACTTTTTAGAATAGAAGGCATTTTAGCTTTTTGTTGGTTGTTTTGATTGACATTTATGAGTTCTGTGTCTGCCCAGCTGTATTCTGAACTTTGTAGATTTTGTAGATTTCTTGCTTTCTGGTGATTGTGAAGATTTACTTGTTCTAATCTCTGTTTGTTTAATTTTTACATGCTGCACTTTAAACTAGGAATTATCTACCTCTGTTATTTTGTTGATAATTTGTTTTACATTTTAATTATTTTTTACTGTTTTAAAAATTGCTTATCTATCCTGCATTTTAAAGTAGAATCTGCTACGTCAAAGTTCTTAAGAACATGGCTATAACAAACCTACTAAATATATTTAACAGCTTCAAATAATTGTTACTAGCCCTTCTTTGAGTATCACTGCTTGTGGTTAGAGAAAGAGATCCTTGTTAGCTAAAGTACTGTGGAAACCAAACGTACAAAAGTCTTGAGAAATTACCTGGTGCTTATTTTATAGCATTGTTGTTTCCTGAAGGAAAAAAAAAACATTTTAACAAGCAAAGAGTTTGGGCTATCAGATTCCTGACCACTAGAACATTCAGGAATGGGTCAAGATAATTTAGCATTTCTTGGCTTTGGGAATTTGAGGTAGAAATTGAGTGCTTAAACACTTGCAAATGTTTAAGACACTAATATTATACACAAAGTCCTCTGAAATACAGCCTAAAACTACTTCCAATGCTTTTGGAATAAAATCTCTACAAAAAAGAGCTGGTACAACCCTCTAGTCATTGGAAGATACCTCCTACTGTCTTAAATTTTAAGGGCCCTTTGGGAAATGTCTAATTTCTTTTAAAGCAACCAAAAATGTCTACATACCGTATCTAATTACTTTATCGCAAATATTATTTATTGCAAATTATACTTTGTACCACCGTGTCTTCTAACATTAATATATAAGACTGAGTTGCACGTTTTCTTATAATGATTAAAATAATATCACTTAGCTAGAGGCAGCAACTAAAGAACAAAGTAAATAATGAATAATGGTTGAAGGAAAACCAATAAACATTTAAAGTCATATTCTTTAACATCAATCCTTCATGAGTGAATGCCCTACCTAATTTTCATGATACAAGAATAACCTCCCAAATTATTCCTTGTGCCTGCAATAATAGCTTGGTTTAAATTAATGGGACATGTACCAATTATTTTTAACAGAAATATAACTAGGACTGATTCACTGGCTTTATGTGAGTGATGACTGTGAAACAGAATGCGTGACTGAATTCCAAAGGGCCAGATGTGTGAAATGTTTAAAACACCTGTTTATATCTTTTGCATGAAATAAAAAGAAAATGTTTGCAATTAGAATCACTTACAATTTAATGGACAAGGCTGATCAAATCATCATTCTTTAAATAGACCTAAGGAAAGTTGTATGCATATGGCACATATTTACCAATGCAGTTTTGTAAATATCTTATAACATATTGGGGTGCTGAAACTACTGTGGTTTTCTAGTTGTTTTGGAAAGACATGTATCCTTCTCAACTATGGTGAGAATTTATATGATATTGCTGTCAGCTAAAGTTAATCTTTCTGGAGAATACAACCAGCCTAATCACCAGGATCAGATACTTTATAATCAGGTACAAGGAAGCATGGGTCTTCCTGTTTCACATAGATGTAGTGATAAAAATCTGCTATCTTGATGCAATAAAAGGCTCTATTCTTCATGTGTAAGCTAGTTAGAAGAGGAGGTAGAAAAACTAGATGTAATTGAGAAAACAGAGTCCTAACCCCATTGATTTTTCCAATTGTGTAAACCATATAATATTTATTATGGATAATGTTTGACAGATTGACATAAGATTCTATGGACTACTTCTTTGCTAAAAATAACGTAAGGGCCTTTTTCAGAGACAGGATGAAGGTGGATCTTCAAGTAGGCTATAAACATACCCAAAGAATAAATTTTGAATGGCTAAGAAACATAGGGTCAGATATAATAACATTTGGTGAAAACAATAACTTTTGGTATCCATATTTCATAAATTTCAAGGTGGTATCATCATCATCATCATCATCATCACAAAATGTTATTATTACAAGATTAGTGAACTAGCACCATGGTGTGGATATAATTTGCTTCCACTTCAGTAAGGCATTTGATTAAGTTCACCAAAATTTACTACTTGATAAGATAGAAAAATGTGCGATGGATTTGCAACTGGCTGATCAACCACACTCAATATGTGCCATAGTTTTTGGAGTATAAGACACTCTGAAATATAAGATGCACCTAGCTTTTGGGGAGGAAAACAAGGGGGGAAAAATCTGCCTCTGCCTCCGAGAAATTTGACTCCTTGCAGCAAACAGCAAACAGTTGATATATGATATACACTATTTGTGGTGTTGTTAGGTTCTGAAGGGTTAATGAAAACAACCAAACATGGAGATGGTTTGAAAATGCAGTTTATCTTCTTCCTCTGGCACAAACTGACCAACAAAGCACAAAGGCAATGAATAAATTGTCAGAGCTGGTACCTGGTGCTCCCCACCACCTTTTATAGTTACTTGGTCATTAGACTAAACCCCCCCCCCTGCGCGCACACATCCATCACCTCGTGACTCAGAATGAAAACCACCTGGCAATCAATCACGGATTGTTCGCAGTCAGTTATCAGTTCTGGAATGTTCTGAGTGGAAACCTCCCGGCAGTCAATCATGAAGAGCTTTCTAGAGTTCTCATCTGGACTGCTTGTGGAGGAGGGAAATCTCCATCTGGTAAGCACGAGTCTTGGCAGCTGGCCCAGTTGTCCACCCATGTTACATTTCTGTTAATGCTGTTAAAATTTATCTGGCTTTCTGGAAGGATACATTATTCTCTTCTATTTAAAAGAAGATACAATAGCACTGGGCCTCCTCAGATCAAGCATTTATTTTAAAAAGCTTCTTCATTTTGTTAAGTTGTCTAGAACAATAATAAAGCAGTCTTTTAAAAAAATAAGTCTCATAATTTGGACATTCTATAGGCATTTATAGTTAGTGACTTATCTCCTTGCAGCAAACAGCCTCTTTCAGTTTAGCCTGATTAGAAGAAGAAAAAAAATCTGCCTCTGCCTCCCAGCAATTTGCCTCGTTGCGGTAAACAGCAAGTTTCACTTTCAATTTCAATAGGCGCCTCCCATCTGTTTCAGGCTGCAGGGATTGCCATAGCCTATAGCCACCTCCAGAAGCCCCATTTTCTCTGTTTGCTGCAAGGAGGTAAATTGCTGGGAGGCAGAAGCCAAACAGTGGGGGGCGGTGGGCGTGTGGGGCTGCATTCAGAGTATAAGAGGGCTATACAAGATGCACCCAAATTTTCACCCTGTTTTAGGGGGAAATGTGCGTCTTATACTCTGAAAAATACGGTAGTCCTTAATGGAACTGCATTTATATGGAGGGAAGTATGCAGTGGGATACCCCAAGGTTCTGTCTTAGGACCAGTATTGTTCAATATCTTCATCAACGATTTATACAACGGGATAGAAGAGGAACTTTGTGGAAATAAGCCAATCCATGTTTTGAAGTGGCAGAACCACATGCAGAGAACAGGATAAAAGACTGAATACCACTTTCACAGTTGAATTGAATCATTGCAAGGAAAGCTGCTCTGTCTTTCATTTGAACTTCAGTCAACTATTTTACACTGTATTAGTCTTATGTAGCACAAAGACACGGCGATTCAATAACTTTTTCAAGATTAAGCAGTTTATTGAACCAAGAAATAAAAGATCTAAGAAGACAAAACTGATGTATCTCTTTCATGATGGTATATAATAAAGAGGAGCATTGCTGGAATGACCTTGTTTTTAAATATGGTCACCTTTAGTTGTGAATGAATGGAGCATAGAGAAATAAAAAGTTGTCTCAAACTTGAGGGTGCTTCATAAGGTCCAGACTTAACATTTTCTGTAGATTTTCACTGCTGGCAGAATATACCTATTGCCAGCACTATCTTCCCATATTACTAAGTTCTGGTCCCTCCATTTAAGCAAAGATGGGAAAAGAAATGCAAGGAAAAGGACTAGCAGCCAGCCTCCACTGACCCTACCCTTAGACCTACCTCTGCTGTCTAGTGCTTCCTTTGTAATTTTTCCTTTTTGTAGCAAAGAGAGAAAAAAGGTTAAAAAAATAACCCCTAGCTATTGAATTAGGGAGATAGTGGCATGACCTCTTGGTTACAAAAAGGAGGAGTTTTCCAGTCACAGGAAACATGGATTCTGAAAATTTGGATGTGTCTTATACACCGAATGTAGCCCCCCTCCCCCCACCAGAGGCCCAAAACGCGAGGCATGGAGGCAGCAATGGTCTGTGGCAATCCCTGCAGCCTGGAACAGCTGATTGGGGGTATTCCGGCAGTCCGATCCACCCGCCAATCAGCTGTGCTGAGTCAGGCTGCAATAAGTGCTGAAGCTGACCTGGCTGGTGAGAGTTTGCAGCAGCAATCACATTCAGAAAGCGCAGTAACTGATTCAGCAGGATTCAAATTAATAATAATATACAATACATTATCAAAAACAGGTTTTCCAAGGTAGCAGCAAACACAAGCAAATCACAAGCACTTTCACTTCTCAGCTAAGCCAGGCTCCTTCCAGTCTCCTTGTTGCTCACACTGGAAATACTGTTTCAGAGTCCAAATAGCCCTCATGGGCTGACTTAGTTGCTGTACCTATTCTTTGGCTGACCTTCTACCATGTGGTCCAAGTCAAGAAGCTAGCCAGATGGATGCTGGTAGGCAGGGGCAGATTTTTGCTTCGTATTATTTTCCTCCCCCAAAACTAAGTTGTGTGTTATACTCCGGAGCATCTTATATGTTAATACATTAAGATAGGGGTATCAAACTCAAGGCCAGATCTGGCATATGGGGTGCTTAGATTTGGCCTGTGGAGCTACCCAGAAAACAGTGAAGGACCAGCCTGTGGTGCCCCTGCCAGAGAAAACGGCGCTCAGGAGGGCTGCGTGTGCCACTGCAGGAGGCCATCACAGCTGAAAACAGAGCATGGGAACCTGTTTTTGCTGGCAGAGCACTCGGGCCCCCAAAGGTACCCCCGACATGAGTGATATCAAGCCGGCCATGCCCACCCTGGCCATATCCACCCTGGACCCCCAAAGTCAAACACAATGCTGATGTAGCCCTCAATGAAATTGAGTTTGACACCTCTCAGTTAAGACATAGAAAGGGACTTGTAGTCATCAAAAGCACAAAGGAGGAATAGATCCATGGGAGCTAGGTGTGAAAAATAACCTTGGATTCAAACTTTCAGGCAGTGAGAACGTTGTTCCATTATTCAGGGTGTGGATATCAGTATAAGAAAAGTGTTAGTGTGGTGAAGTTTTAGAATTTGTTGAATATGTTACTTATATCTAATAATAGTATATATTGAGAAAGTTCAGCCTTATTTTTATGTGAGCTGTGTAGGAGCAGATATTTCTCATCTCATTTGTGGCAGGATGATCTGGTTACCTTTATTCTGCTCACATTTCTTATTGTCAGCCTTTTCAGAAAAATACAGTAAATGCTTCAACATACACATTCCATTAATTTTCCTTTCTTGTCCTTGGTTCAATGATATTTTAATTGTAGCCTTTTGGGATTAGTTATGAATACTTGCCTATAACTAGGCTTCATTTTGTTTTCCATTTTAATTTTGCTACAGTTGAAAGTGTTTTTTCTTAAAGATCAGATATTCTAAAGTGCACTTTCCTGCAAAAAAAAAAATGTTTTTTGAAGAAAAATACTGTTAGATGACATGTGATGAGGTAGTGCACATACAAAGCATTACAAATGTTAGCTTGGTTGGACAAAAGCTTTGGTCTCTTATGTACCACGTGTTAGATATGTAGAAAGTTTGACATCAGTAACCTAATAAACTTCTACAGGCAAGCCACATCTGTCTTTTTAATCTTTTTTGTAATTCAAAAACTGTAAAAACAGAGCTTATTTTTGATGTATAGCATTTTTTTATAAAGTAGGAATATGAAATAGGATAAATGAGGGTTTTTTTCTTGTTAGTGAAAACTCTGAACTGTATAGTCTGAAAAATGTAAACAAATACTAGTAAAATGAATCCTTCCTTCCTTCCTGCCTTCCTTCCTTCCTTCCTTCCTTCCTTCCTTCCCTTCTTTCATTCTTTTTCTTGAGTTTGTGTATACATGTGTAATATTTTCCAAAATCAATAATATACTCATCTGGTCTGTATCTACATGTAAAGCTTAATATAATTGCACGTACAATTAACATACGTATCCATTTATGGATTTTTTATAGAGTATGCACTTTTCTCAAGTCTCAATTCATTTAAAAATACATATTTGCATAAAAACATGGATTGAATGAAATTCTCCTCCATCCTTAAAGCCAGGCTAAGGAAACGAGTAAGCTGGAAAAAGATCAGATAATGTGGTAATAACTCATTTCCCTTTCTGTACTACTTTTTACTGTCATGTTTAAATAAATATCTTGGATAAATAAACCTGGTTTCTTAGGAAAATAGAATGGTCTCTTTCTTCCTTCCTTCCTTCCTTCCTTCCTTCCTTCCTTCCTTCCTTCCTTCCTTCCTTCCTTCCTTCTTTCTTTCTCTTTTGAGACTGATCCCAGAAGACAGTAGTAGGTCTTTGCTTGCCTAGAAAAAGCATCTCAGTAGGATTTGTTGTGAGATGAATTGGTGACTAGAATTTCACCACCCTCTAGGGAGTACTTAATGAGCCGGCTTGCTTTATTGGGGGGGGGGGGGGGATGAAACAAAGCATGAAAAGATTCCAATCAAAAGAGGTGAGATGATCACTTATTTATTAGGTCTTTTCCTTTCTCCAGGGTACAGTTTAGCTAATTCAGTGCAGACATTTGAATGTCTTCCCCTGATTTTGCCTCTATATTATTGCAGGTGACGTAGGTTATTTGCTTGAACTTTCTAAAATGTTGGCTAGTGCTGCACTGCCTACAGTCTGGGAGTTCTGGGCTTGGACCCTGCCATGGAGAATATTGTCCAGCTCATTCAGAAATTGCAGAAACTGCGGAATGTGCTTAAGTACATGCAACAGACCCGTGGTAAATAATGAGTAGAGATCTGTAAAAAGGGCCATCTGCCTGCCAAAGGACAAAGCAGCAGGGAACAAAGAAGCCCTTGTAGGTTTGTTATTGTTAAAGTGGTGATTTGTAATTAGAGACTGTACCCTCCGTGACATTTTCAATTTTCAATAGAATTTTGATAGTAGAATAGTAGATAAATAGTAGAATCGAAGGAGCTGTTTGTGTTCTTAAAAGAAATAAGAGAACATTGTGACATTCTGTATAACAATAAGAACAGCAGATACCTTCCCATCCAACTTAAATGTCATGAGTCAGAGACATTCCAATGATTAGGTAGAATGTGGGCATTATTAAAGGTGGGTGAAATCTTTGTAACCATTTCTTGAACTCCCTTCCATTAGAAAATACAGTTGTGTGGTCTCTTTAAATTGTATTGCTGCTATTGCAAATTATTCTGCTGTCCTCACATGGAGGCATCAGAGTCTCTTCAACGGTACTGATCTTCCAACTTGTTCTTTTACCTGTCCTCAATCTACCAATTAATTAATTATTTCCTAAAACTATAAATGCCAACATGCAACTATATTAGTAAAACATCACCTTTACGATATATCTGAAAGGCCTAGGGCAGCGATGGCGAATCTTTTTTGGCTCACGTGCCATATGTGGGGGGAGTGCAGAGAGGTCATGTGTGGGCGTGCCACACCCATAATGCAATGCGTGACCCCCCAGTGCGCATGCGCGCACAACAGACGCAAACCCCCATTTTTACATGCATTTTTCACCCTCCCCAGGCTCCAGAGGCTTTATAGGAGCCTGGGGAGGGTGAAAAGAGCCTCCCCCGCCCCCCAGAGGCCCTCTGGAGGCTTCAAGGACCATCCAGAGGCTTCTCTGAAGCCTTCAGAATGCTTAAAACGACCCTCCGAGCAAACCGGAAGTGACCTAGGCCCTAGGGCAGCGATGGCGAACCTTTTTTGGCTCGCGTGCCACAAGTGGGGGGAGCGCAGGGGAGTCGTGTGCAGGTGTGCTGCACCCATAATGCAATGTGCGACGCCCCCAGTGCGCATGCGCGCACAACACGTGACCCCCCATTTTTACATGCTTTTTTTGCCCTCCCCAGGCTCCAGAGGCTTTATAGGAGCCTGGGGAGAGCGAAAAGAGGCCCTCCGGAGGCTTCAGGGACTGTCCGGAGGCTTCCCTGAAGCCTTCGGAACGCTTAAAACCACCCTCCGAGCAAACCGGAAGTGACTTCCGGTTTGCTCGGAGGGTCATTTTGAGCGCTCCGAAGGCGTCAGGGAAGCCTCCGGATGGTCCCTGAAGCCTTCGGAACGCTTAAAACGACCCTCCGAGCAACCCGGAAGTCACTTCCGGTTTGCTCGGAGGGTGGTTTTAAGCTCTCCGAAGGCGTCAGGGAAGCCTCCGGACGGTCCCTGAAGCCTCCGGGGGGGGGGGGGCGGGGGGGCGGGGAGGCTCTTTTTGCCCTCTCCAGGCTCCTATAAAGCCTCTGGAGCCTGGGAAAGGCGAAAAATAGCTTTTTAAAAAGTGAACTCAGCTGGCCAGCGTGCGCATGCGCGCTGGCCAGCTGACAGGGCAGTGCCTCACGTGCCCTGACAAATGGCTCCGCGTGCCACTTGTGGCACGCGTGCCATAGGTTTGCCATCACTGCCCTAGGGCAACTCACCGTGGACAACTCGCTGTGGCCAACCTGCCAAAACCAACTAAAAGTGGCTAACTCACTGCGAGACAACTCGTAACAGCCAACTCGCCATGGCATAAATTGCTGCGGGACAAGAATTACACTAATATCAAAGAAATGGTGGAATAGACTCATAAAAGAAAGGATGCAAAAGGGGGGGGGGGCAAAATGAAATGTGAATATCAAAATTTAAAATAATTTTTAAATTATTTTAAATAAACTGAATTGTTGAATTGTTGAATTATCTCACAGTGAGTTGTCACGTGGCAAGTTGTCCTGCAACAAGTTGGCTGCAGTGAGTTGGTCATGGTAAGTTGTCCTGTTCCGTGTGTGAAACTTATATCGTAAGCAATGATTTCTTTAAATGAACCTTTTAGGATACTGGCTTTAATTTTCTAGCATATGTTTCAAGGTCCTTTCTTTTGTCGCATCAGTTTTGGTCGGCATCAGTTTGTGAAGGCCAAACCATTTTGGAACTATGCCAATTGACTGCAATGATTAGTAGACTCCATAGTATAGGGAACCATACAGAGCAGGATGAGCTGTAGCTGGGGCTGACAGAGGTCGAGGGTACAGCCTCGTTGGCTTCAGAGGAACATGGGGAGGAGCAGGATAAGGCAGGCCCAGGCCCCTTGGGCTTGGGCTGGTTTGCCAGTAAGGAGGAAGAGTGGCAGGACAACCGAGAGAGGGCAGGCAATGGAGATGAGGAGTGATGGAACTCAGGTGATGAGCAAGGACTGCCTCCTCCTGATCTCCAAGCATGGAGAGTGGACAGGAGGCAGGAACAGCACAGGCCAACCTGACGACTCAGGAGGAGAGCGCCCCACCCCTCTTCACAAGGCACACCTGGGAACTGAGACTTAAGAAGATGCTGTGGGGAGGGACGTTTGTTGGGAACAAATGCTGAATTCGCGGAGTTTTGTGTGCCATTGCCTACGTCTGGAGTTTGCAGGATTTCTTGCCTTGTTCCTTGTTTTGTTGACTCGTTGCTTTATTCCTTACCTCGTGGACTCATTGCTTTGTTCCTTTGCCTCGCTGGACTTCTTGCTGTGAAGCCATTTTGCTAACAGCGTTTTGCTGAACTACTCGCAGCCAGAGGCGGCTGTGTGTGTGTGTGAGCGCTTTGCTCTGGGATTTGCCATAAACGTGGGAGTGTTTGGGGGAAAGTTGGAGCAATAAAGGGGAGTTTAACTATCAGCAGGCTGTGCCTTGTCCTGGGTCACCACACACAAACAATTATTTACTATTCACTGTAGAAGCAGAACAAATGAAATGTTAAGTAGAACAAATAAAATGCTCTGATGGGGAAACTTGTAAAGATGCTTGAAAAAGAGCATTGATCTTTTTCACAATCCATTCTTGCAACAAGCTTGTCCTCCATGCCCTGAATCTGTCTTTTACCTTAATTTGTAGCTTGGTGGTTCCCACTGCCAGCTTCCATCTTCTAAGAGTATCTCATATGACATCCTTCGTCTATGCTGGTATGATTCTCTAAAAGAATGCAAATGACCAGCTGTCTGCAAGGAATATAAATCCTTCCATTCCCCACCATCCAGTCAAAACTGAAGAAGCTTCTTGAATGAAAAGCAAAACGTCTTCAAAGAAAAACAAGGAAGTCCAGTTGCCTCTTGAAAAAGCATCTTTGGGATAATAGAAACAGGGAATTATGTACAGCTTTGGAACAAAATGAAGACTAAGGTGCCAACTTTATATGCCAACTTAAATACAGACAGCAACGTTCAATGTAATGCTATTAGGCAAACAGAATGATTACTGGTGGGATGAGAATGTTGAAATGTTCTCCAGGGAGATTCCCAGTAGGGAATCTGCGTCTCCACATTCTAGTTCAACATCATAACCACCATGCCACAATGGCTCTCCTATGAAGATAATTTTCCTCCACCAAGCTAGCATTATTTTTGGTTCAGAATTATGTATATTTTTCTAGGTTCATTTCCTTCACTATGGTGTTTAAGCCCAGACCTTGATCCCATTATGATTCTCATGAGATTCTTAAAATTGTTTTGAGAATCCTCAACAGCAATTTAAGGATGCATGAATGAATTGCTGGTAAAGATAAGTACTAGAAGCTGATATTTATGTGCCATTCGCTTAACAGCCTCACAACCATAATAATAAAGATTCTACCATTGTAATTTATCTCCTTCTCTCTTATAGGCACCATAAGTGTTTTGAAGATAAAAGGCCCATCGACGAATAAGGAGCCGGGCTTAAAAATACACAGCAATATAGCATTAACTATTAATTTTAGAGATAAAGCAGTTGGAAATAATTTGCAAGATAAGACACACCTGTCAAGGAGTTTAAAGTAAGAAAGTTTGTGAGCTGAACAGCATTGGAGGCTGATGCTGTTGTGAATTATTTCAGAGGCAATAAATTACAATATTTAAAGGTTGCACTTATTAATTATTGTTATTTGATGCATTCTGTCTTTATTTGTTTATGCTTATTTTGTTTTGGCTTTTTATACCATTCCTATGTCTGGAGATATGAAGAAGTGCTGTACTAGAACAATGCTTTTTAACCCTTAGTTCACGTACCACGGGTGGTACTTTGGTGCCTGGCAGGTGGTACGTATACCACGGGTTGAAAAACACTGTAAACAAGGGTAAAAGTGTAGTGGGGGGGATGAGCTGAAGTGGCGGCACTGCTGCACAGGCCTATGGGAGAGTCAGCTGGAGCTGTGGTGTTGCTGGGGCTCTGCTGAGCGCCCAGGATCGATGCATGGGGCTCCAGCTGATTGGTGCTTCTGGGAGCAGCGCACGGCCTTGGGAAGAGGAGTCAGCTGGAGCTACACCAGAAGAGAAATGAGGGGGGGGGGGAGAAGAGAAAAGAGAAAAGGAGGAGGTTTCGGCAGGAAAGGGAGACAAAAAAAATGATAGGGGAAGAGAAGGAGGAAGAGTGACAGAGGAGAGAGAAGGCAAGCAGAGGGAGAGAAGGGGATAGAACCATGCAAAGATTAATGTCAGAGAAACAGGCACACGTTTCCCATTGAAAGTGTGGTAAGTGGGTGTACAGATCGTCCTCAACCTACGATCACAATGGACCCCAGAATTTATGGTGCTAAGTGAGAAATCTTTATTTATTTATTATTTATTTATTTATTTGTCAGACATGTACAAGATAACAAGTATAGGTATGAACATAAACATGAACAAAGGAAGCAAATCAGTGGTGGGTTTCAAAAATTTTTAGAACCTCTTCTGTAGGTGTGGCCTGCTTTGTGGGAGTGGCTTGCCAGCCATGTGACAGGGTAGGAGTGGCTTGCCAGCCATGTGACAGGGTAGGAGTGGCTTGCCAGCCATGTGACAGGGTGGGAGTGGCTTGTCAGCCATGTGACTGGGTGGGCGTGGCCAACTTGTAAAATGTGGTGAAACTCACTTAACAACGCTTTTGCTTAGCAACCAAAATGTTGGCTCAGAAACTCTGGCATTGAAGCACGCAAGTCTTAAAGCTGTCAAGTTACAAGACCCTTGCACCCCTAACCCTTTAGAAAAAAAACCCAGGGGTGTTCAAACTTGACACCCTTAAGACTTGTGGACTTCAACTCCCAGAATTCCTCCTCTCGCTCTTCATCGTGATGATGTGTGGACGGGCGGGGGGAGGGAGCTGGAACCGGTTCTAAACGGCACTGTAGATTTGTGGAACCTCTTCTATAGAAGAGGTTAGAACTGGCAGGAACCCACCCCTGAAGCAAATGCAGATGCATGGGGACAGCAAGAGAGAGACGGTAGGCATGCTGATTGTTTTTCACTGCTGTTATAACTTTGAAGAGTCACTAAGCGAATTGTTGTAAGTTGAGGACTACCTGTACTTCATCACTTTTTTCCTCTTTTCTTTTTTGTCGTCAAGTTTTTGACACCTTGCTAGGCAACTGATGGTACTCGAATATTGCCATATCCTAAAAATGGTACAATCTGTAAAAAATTTTTAAAAAAGCACCGTACTAGAAGACTCTAAGGTCCCTTCCAACTCTGTCATTCTGATTTTCCATTACTCTGCTTTTTGTACAATCAATGAATGGATGGATTTCAAAGAACTCCTGTACAAACTGCAGAAAGAATTCCTGTATGAAGTATATACAGAATTCTCCTGTATAAAGATCTCCTGTATAAAGTGCATAAAGATGTACTGTGTGTGCGCTTGTATGTGCGCTTGTGTGTGTGTGTATGTGTGTGTGTCTGTCTGCCTGCCTGCCTGCCTGCCTGCCTGTCTGTCTGTCTGTCTGGCTAGCTATTAATCATCGTGGAAAAAAATGATATCCCTGCTGTTTGAACATACTTTCAATATTCCAAATGTGAAATGAACTTCTTCAAAGGAAAAAAAATGGTGCAGAGACATAGATGTAAATTGTCATGTTTTTATTCCTTACGTTGTAAAAAAAAAACTCAGCAATATCAAAAATATTGGTGGAAGTGGTAGAAAGATTTAAAATACTACTGCTATTTTGTATTAAAGATAGGTGCATAAAACTTGTTGAACTTGCCTTAGACTTTAATTTTTGTGGAAGAATCCTGCTCTTTTCTGGAAATTCAGTAACTCTAAAGTCGGAAAGCGTACATTTTTCTGCATCCTGTAGCCCTGCCGGGGGAGGGGAGAGATTTGCATGCTTCCATCTTCTTTCTTTTTCATTTTTAAAGTTTCCTCTCTTGTGGCAAGGTATGACATGAAAATTACCTGAGGCAAAATAAGTAGCACAGTTGAAATTTATCAGTTTAAAATTACTAGGTTCCCAAGGTTTATAATATAATAAAATAAAGAAACTAGAACTTAATCTGATGTCACAATCTTTGCACTTACCTTGATTATTACTATGAGACAGTCAGTGGTATCAAGTTTAACTTATAACAATTTATAGAATAAATAGATAGAATACCAAACTCATAGATTAAACAATTAAGAACAGAAATCTGTGGTCTAACCTTAAAGCTTGAGTATATATCATATCATTTTATGCTCTCATTTTTTGCTATAATCCCTGTAATGTTTTCAGAACTTCTCATTATACAGTTAAGAGACTTTAAGCCAAATTCAAAGGAAAAGAAGAACGAGATCTTCTTTGGAATGTACCTTGATGGAGAGGGTAGAACATTAATAATCTGTGATTTAGAAGTAGACTAAATCATATCAATATAAAATTTAGGGGAAATCCAAAATAAGTCAAAACCTACCTCAGAACTTCAAAGAAGCTGTATCAAAGGATTTCTCAGCATCCTAAGAAATTATAGCTGCTGGGTCTAATCTATTTTGAATTAAAGCTGGATCTGTAGAGCATCATTGATTAAAAGTCTAATATTGTCAGAAGCTTGACAGCCCTGCATAAAACCAGCCTCAGCTGGATCCTTAATAGTTCAAAGGACTGCTGTGGTGTAGGGGCTAAAGTGGTTGTTAAAATTTTAGCATCCACTTTTATCAAAGAAATCCATCCATAATTAGAAAACATAGTAGAATCCTTGCTGTTTCGGCACAATGGTGATAACTGTCTCATCGTCAGCAAGGGAAAATGCTACCATTTATTTTCAGTAGAATATGAGATCAGAAGTCCAATGTTTGTATCAGTCCAGTATGATGCAATCAGAATAGGGAGTCTTCCCAATTTCATCTGTAGGATTTTAATGTCAGAAACTATGAAGCTTATTTAATAATTCCCCTCGAATAAATTATTTGCTGGTGTCCCTTAGCAAATGTAATTGAGTTTTTATTTCTATGGAAATAATGATTCTTCATAAATGATTTCTATTTATACAGGGGGAAAATGATTCTTCAGGTTCATATTTCCTGATAAATCTGCTCCAGTGTCACCGCAGTGAACAGGTGCCCAGGCAATTGGTTCCTTTGGCTCCAGAGACAATACGCACACCCAGTGAATAAAGGGATTTTAACCTTTGTTATTAACTCAAGCAAACAAATTGGAAAGCATAATATAAAATAGCATAAAAAGCATATATACAAAGCAAGATATGTCTCACAAAATGTCAAGTATGCCTTAATAATGACAGCAGAAATACCCCAAGAGGGCTGGCTAATTTCCACAGTATTCAAACACCAGATTCTTTGCAAAAGCTCCCAATTAACAAAACCCCAATATTTTTATCAGAAACGGGCTTCCTGACTTCACGGTCCTGCTATGGTCAGGAGCAGGGGTGGATTTCAAAACTTTTTACTACCTATTTTGTAGGGTAGTCTGGGTAGGGATGGCCAACTTGATGTCACTCGCCAGGAGATGTCATTGATTGGGTAAAATGTGGTGAAGCTCATTAAGTAACAATGCTCTTTTGGGCTCAATTGTAGTCATAAGTCGAGGATGATCTCTGCCTTCCTCTGCATGGCAGTCTTGTCCTAGTAAACTCCTTCTCCTTTCTGGCAATTTTCCTCTCTGTTAGAAGCACCAAAATAATTCTAAACTTTGCAGTTAAGTGAAGACTACCGCCCCTTCTCCTTTATTTAATAAACAAGAGTTAAAAACCATAACCATCCCCAGGCATATTAAACAGGTCTTACTTACGTGGTGGCACAGTGGTTAGAATGCCGTATTTCATGGCAATTCTGTTAAGTGCCAGCAGTTCGATTTCACTGTCTTAAAGTGAATCCTTCTGAGGTCGGTAAAATGAGGACCCAGTTTTGTGGTGGCAATATGCTGACACTGTCAACCACTAAGAGAAGGCAGTGTAAAGCACTATGAAGTGGTATGAAGTCTAAGTGCTATTGCTATAAGCAAACTATATATATAACTGTATATAATTACAGTATATTTAACTATAACTATAACTATAACTATAGCTATAGCTATAGCTATAGCTATAGCTATAGCTATAAGCTATAGCCATAGCCATAGCTATAAGCTATAGCCATAGCCATAGCCATAGCAATAGCCATGTCTGTCTGTCTGTCTGTCTGTCTGTCTATCTATCTATCTATCTATCTATCTATCTATCTATCTATCTATCATCTATCAATCATCTATCTATCTATCTATCTATCTATCTATCTATCTATCTATCATAACTATAACAATATATATGTGTGTGTGCTTGTGCACATGCACTATTGCTATAACCAAATGATATCTATAGTTTGCTTATAGCAATAGCATGCACACACACACACACACACACACATATGTTCTGTCCCATGATTCCAATGAATATGCAGACACAGGCTTGGCTGTCTGCCACAACTAATTACATAGATAAAGCCACCCCTTGGCTAGGAGCCTAGAAAGCTATCTTCAAGAAACCAAGATTAAACTTACGGAATGCTTTCTCAACGGCTAGTAAAATGGACTGTTGTTTCCTGCAAAGTTCCCCTCCCGTCACTCCACCTATAAACTCGTTGGGAGGGGCCACAACCTTAGCCAGCTGTCCCTACTTCCTTCTATGATGTCTTCTCCACAGCTGTTCCTTTCTCCTCTCAGCTCTACGCACACGCACATCAGGAACAACCTCCCTCTGTTCCTCTTCACTGCTCCTTGATTCAGACGCCACCTGGTGGCCAACAGGCCTCTCTAGTTCCTGCTCTGACTCCAAACACCCTCCAGAGTCTTCCTCATCCTCCAGAGCAGTCCCATAATGGTCTGAGCTGTCAGAGTCCACCAACGGCTCAGCCGGCCACTGCTGGGCCACAACAACATATATACATTTAGTTATAGTTATAGTTATAGTTATAGTTAGTTACAGTTGCAGTTACAGTTAGTTACAGTTACTGGTTGGCATTATAAATAAATACTGCAGGAGAATTTTTATGTAGGTTTTTTTTTAGAGTTTTTGGTATGTTAAGATGGCATCTTATTACACAGTTTTATTTAGATGTTTAAGTGGTACTGATTGTAACTTTTTCACTTCCTTTCCCATCCTTTTCATGTACTCTTGCTGAAGTTGTATAAACTTTAACTGAAAGAAATCTGAGTATTTAATAGGCCTCAATTCTGAATAAGGATGTCTTATATTGTATTACTAAGCCTGTAGCTATCATCTCTTAGATGTAGATATTATTTCTGGAGCACAATACTAATCAATTTTTCTTTGTAAAATGAATTTGATTTAATTTTCATGGAAGAATAAAACTGTTTTAACCAATACCTTATCAAATATGTTGCTACTGCTATGGCTACTGTATCTAGGCTGCATAAACCTACAATACATAGCCATTAGATAATCCAGAGATATAAAAAGCACTTAAATGTTGCTATTATCTATTGGTACTTTGGATTTTTGCAGCTAAAATATTATAGACCTATATACTATAGTTTATTGCTACTCTCATATATTTTAGACTTAATGATTTTGAAAAGTTTCTGATAATGAGTCACTGTTGCTGAATTATTTCAGCTTATTCTACAAACAAGGATGGCAGATTTTTATGCTGGATTCATTTTTTTAAAAAAACCCTAACCATAGACTTACTGTGTTTATTTTATTTATTTACTTGCTAAGACCTAATATGCTGCTTGAATGCAATATAACTTTGAGCATCTTACTGTCCCTTCTTTCAGTAGATTAAAAGAAAAAAACACAATATAACAAGGTAACTGTGAGCAGTTACCACTAAAATTATAGCAAGTGTCAGCAGCTGAAGATTACTGCAATACCAAATGACACCTATTCCTTCAACGTTCCCTTCACGTTCCCTTCTTGGCTGGGTTCATGAGCTTCACCAATTTGTTTTCAATGTTTTTCCAAGACCAATAAAAAGTAAACAGGATTCTAGACCATTCTCTGATGTTTTGCTCCTTGTCACATTCCATTCATTTATCAAGCTGGTCATTTAAGAAAACAGCAGGCGTCTACTTAAAATTGGCTGATAATTGCTTTTTGCTCAATGACTCAGGCTGTCAGGAAGCATGTTTTATTATTGTGACTTTCTATTTATTTCAAGCTGTCTTTAAATGTGCTGGGATAAGCATGGAAAATAAAGCTGATATAACTTCTGATATAAGTGATTTTTTTTCTCTATTGTCCCTCTCTTCCACTTTCCTCTCTCTGTTTAGATAGGATAAAGGAAGGGCCTTCCAATGTCATTTTCATCAAGGCTGACGGGCAAAATAGCAATTATTTGCTGCCTGTTATCTGAGAGTCCATCAATTCTCCCCTTTGGCAGATGATCCAATGAATGTCAGGAAGAAATGACTTGATGGTTTGTGATGCAACAGAGGGATCAGAGGACAGTATGTGCAGAGCCCCAGGGAATAGGAGACTAAAGGTCCTGTCAAATCATTCCAATTGGCTGGATAATTAGTATAGATTTCAGACATAAAAATGGAAGGTTTCAAAATATCTTGTCTGGGAAGGACATATCAACACACTGCAATTTCCAAAACAGAAATGTACACAGTTGTGCACACAGAAATCATTGCTTGTGAATTATTTTCACTGAGATTGGTATATAGGTAGTCTTTGACTTACAACCACAATTGAGCCCAAAGTGTTTGTTGCTACCAGTGGTGGGTTGCAGGTGGTACGCCCTGGTACGGGCATACTGGAGCCTGCCCGGAGCACTGGATACCATTCCGGTACGGTGCTACGGAGGGCCCATCCAGCTCCTTACCGGTCTTTTAAGTCTTTGGCGCTTCTGTGCACACGCGCGGTGCGTACAGCGACTGCACAACGCTCCGCTGAGCAGCTGGAGCGTCGCAGAGGCTCGCGGAAGTGGTAAGAGGCATGTGTGTGCTGCGTGTTTGTGTGCGCGTGCACCGCACGTGTCCATGTGGATAACATTTGTTAAGTGAGTTTTGCCCCATTTTTACGACCTTACTTGCCACAATTCTTAAGCAAATTACTGCTGTTATTAAGTTAGTAACAATGGTTGTTAAGTGAATCTGGCTTCCCTATTGACTTTGCTTGTGAGAAGATTGCAAAAAATGATCACATGGCCCTGGAAGTGTAACAGAATGCATGCAGGCTGATGTATCCATACTTTTTCTGGGGGTTCGTGCGGGTTTGGGCGATCCTCTAGCTAGGATTCTGCCCAATTCGGCGAACCCCCAAATGCCACCCCTAGCTGGCCACACCCACCCTTCCCACCCACTCTGCCCATCCCAGGAGTCTTCATGCAGCCCATTCATCATGCCAGGTAAGTGCAGGACCCAAGCAAAGGCTCGGAGAAGGGGGGGGGAACATGCCTACCAAAGGTTCCAGAAGTCCAGAAATGGACTTGTTTCCAGTCTCTGGATGGCCTCTGTTTTCACCTTCCCGGAGGTTCAAGGAAAACCTCTGGAGCCTGGGGAGGGCAAAAAACACCCCTCCACCTGCCGTGGTGCAGGAGGCTGACTAGGCCACACCCACCATGGCCATGCCACTCAGCAATGGGGCAGCGAACCTGTTGCTGCAATTTTTGAAGGCCACCCCTGCTTTTTTCCATAAACTGTAAAATACATCTGATTATGGCAAAGTGTTCTCTCCTTGTACTGCTGCCAATAGAAAAAAAAACAAACCTGTCTTTTCTCTCAAAAACAACCCTGCTTTCATCCAGGTATGTTACTCAGCAAGGATAACCAACATGTCACATGGATTTTTTGATCACGTGGTCACAAGCACCATCTTGTCTTTTTGACCTTCCTTCTTGAAGCCTCTGCTTTCATCCTAAGTGGAACAGAGAGAATGAACTTCTCAGGCAAAAGTGATGGAACTGAAAAAGGCAGACTCCTATTAAGAATTTTTATGGAGAAGCAGAAAAGGGGAATCTAAATGTCCTTAAGGAACAGTCTTTTGGACCACATGGGCACATTTTCACCCATTAAAGTCCATTAAGGAACTCATTCCAGATAATTATTTGGAAATAAATTGAAGAGAAAACTCATCACTGTAGGTGCTCCAGATATTGGAAATAGGGAAACATACTAGTGTGGGCTTTTTATTATCATGTGTGTTTAGAGTCCCTATCTGCCTTCAAATATTCATTATTCTTACACACGGATAATATCTCATCTTATCAATCATCTACAATCTTGATTTCAATCCCAGGTCACTGAAGTGATACAAAATTCAGATGACCTCACTAGCCAACTGAGATGGTCTGAGCCAAGTTTTTCTTGATCAAGGTTGGCTGCTTTTTTTTGCTGCATGAACCTAATGTCTTTCTATTGGTTTTCTTGAATTTGGTCCAGAACTTAAAGGACAGAATACCGCAAGTCTAAATTATAAAAGAACTTGCTGAGGAAGAAATCAGCTGGATATCAAATTAATTACCAAATGTTAATCCTATTTTTTTAGTAAGAAAAGGGTAGAAATATATTAACATTATAAAATGTTGGATTTTTTCCAAAGGGAATTTATGTTAGAGCATTGAATGTTGTATTTGAGAGATTGTTTTGGATCCAAGCAGCAACAAACTAGAAACAAAAACAACCCGTGGTTGAAACATTTATTAGTGTGAGGATGATGCTCAGCAAAGACATAGAATTTATGAGTTTATGAGCAACTGAGGCACAAAGAAAACTTTTAATAAGAGCAAACGTCTTGACTAATTAAGACTAGTACAAAGATCTGCTAACTTTGCAGCAGATCAATAATGCTCCTTAGCGGAGAGAGTATACGAATCAGCCAGAATCCCTACCAACTTTATCCTTATTTTTAATGACCACATTGCAGAAATAAAGGTTTTGTAGCATACAGTGATTTTCACAGTAATTGCTTTTGCTATGAATATTTAATCACCCTAAGAATGGGGAAATTGCTATTATACAAATGTGCTTTACATTTACTATCCAAAAAGGCCTCAAGTGCTATTATATAAGTGGCTTTTATTGTTTACAAGTGAACTAAATAAAAACAGTGAGTATCTTCCAGGGAAATTTAGGCACACTTTAGACTTACTGAATTAAATGAAACAGAAGCATGCAAAATGAAAATTAGGGATATTAGGTATCCCTAATTTTCCATGGGTTGCAGTCCCTTTCGGGAGAGGGGGCGGTCTATAAGCGCTAAGAAATAAATAAATAAATAAATTTATTCCGAGAGCAGGGAGACTCCAATAGTCTCCTTCAGCCATATCATCTTGGGCTAATTGTCCCATGGGGAAGTGTCCTTCATATTTTCTGTTTCATTTCTTGGTCACACCAGACTTAAATCCGTAGTTGAGTTTGGGCTCCAAATGTCAAACTGCTAAGACGATATCGCCGCTATGGTGTAATGATTGCCGCGGTGGTGCAGTGATTAGAATGAGCACTGCAGGGTACTTCTGCTGATCACCGGCTGCCTGTAGTTTGGCAGATCGAATCTCACCAGGCTCAAGGTTGACTCAGCCTTCCACAGTTGGTAAAATGAGGACCCAGATTGTTGGGGGCAATAGGCTGACTCTGGAAACTGCTTAGAGAGGGCTGTAAAGCACTGTGAAGTGGTATATAAGTCTAAGTTAAGGCACCAGGCTAGAAATCAGGAGGCCCTGAGTTCCAGTCCTGCCTTAAGCACAAAATCAGCTAGGTGACCTTCAGTCACTTCTCTCTCAGTCCAGGAAGGATGCAGTGTCAAACCACTTATAAAATATTTGATAAGAAAGAAAGAAAGAAAGAAAGAAAGAAAGAAAGAAAGAAAGAAAGAAAGAAAGAAAGAAAGAAGAGCATTCTATTTTATTAAGAAACCAGGTTTATTTATCCTAGATGGTTATTTAAACATGACAGTAAGAAGTAGTACAGAGAGGGAAATGAGTTATTATCACATTATCTGACCTTTTTCCTAGCTTACTCATTTCCTTAGCCTGTCTCTAAGGATGGAGGAGAATTTCATTCAATCCACGCTTTTATGCAAATATGTATTTTCTAAATGAACTGAGACTTGAGAAAAGTGCACACTCTAGAAAAAGTCCATAAATGGATACATATGCTAAATGTACATGCAATTATTAGTATTATTACAAGTGTTATTAGTGATGGCACAAGTATCATTGCTGTCATTCTTTGTATTTCTGGAACAGGGGGAGGGGAGAGAGAAAGAGAAGCAGACTGGTAATAAAAAGAAGCAACGAAGCACTGTGGACACATGATTTGATAGCAAAACCTAGAGTTAGCATTAAAATATGGGGCATCTGTATATTATCAATTTCTTATATGAAATATTATAAAACTAATAGATCTCATTGGAAAGACTTTTGAACAAGACTTTTTCAAATTGATGCATTTATTTTCTTATTTACTGCAAACATGCATGAGTTCTATAAATCTGTGCAAGTAAAGTGAAGTGTTTATGTATTAATTCTGAAATCAAAGATATATCAGTCTGGTTTGAATTAGTGCTAAATTAGGTTTGAGTGCTATGCATTGAGACTCTCAGAATCTTTCAATTCTGATCTTTCCACACAATTCGAGTGATGAGCAACTCCTGCAAAGAGTCACCTGCTTTGAAAAACTGCAGGATTGATTGACGTCCTTTGGAGGGTGTTTTTTTTAAAATTCACCTGTTTATTCTGTTTGGATTTTAAGCAGCCTGATTTCTACTTATAACCAGACATGGCAAAATAGTGTATGTGTGAAATAGTGTATGCCCCAACACTGGAAGTCTTTAAGAAGATGTTGGATAGCTATTTGTCTGAAACGGTATAGGGTTTCCTGCCTAGGCAGGGGGTTGGACTAGAAGACCTCCAAGGTCCCTTCCAACTCTACTATTGTATTGTATTGTATTGTATTGTATTGAATGAGAAACAGAAATTGGCTTTCAGATCTTCCAGCGTTCCTGGTTCTGAATCAGAGATGGATTGCTCCTGCTTCAGCCCGGATTGGCCTGGATCAGCCAAACAGGTAGTAGCTGTGGCGGGAATGCTCTGCCCACCCACCCGGATGTTTCTGCACTAGCTGAACTATTGTAAGTCGAAGACTACCTGTAGTAAGTGATTGCAGCATGAACTATTCACATTGCCAAATATGCACTCTAACTTTCTGGTCTTCTCTAGACTACATGCTTTCCATTCTTCCTTGGTGCAGTCAGTGGATGAAGAAAAAAGGGGAAAAATCAATCACTTTAAGTCTGAATTTTATGGCATCACAGGAGGGTCTAGTGCAGTGATGGTAACCTTTTTGTCATGGGGGCGCATGCGCATGAAACTGCATGCATGCGCCCCGCACCCATATTGTAATGAGCATGCAATCCTCCCCACATGCCCTGCCCCTGTGTATGTATGTGTGACATCCCCTCCCATGTGTGCCCTGCACCCTCCCTCCCCTCACCCATTTTTGGCTTCCAGTTTGGTGCGAGAGGCTTTCCAGGCCCAAAATGGGGGCCACACACCCACCCCATACCATGTTTTGGGCCTGGAAGGCCTCCTGCACTAACCTGGAAGCCAAAATGGGGCGTGGGAGGGGTGCATGCACTCCTCCAGGACCCATTTTGGGTCTGCAAGGCCTTCTGCACCAACCTGGAAGCCAAAACAGGGCGAGGAGCGCTGCACAAAGTTCCAAAATGCAACATGACCTCCCCCCACGGATCTGCTCCACCGCCCATGCATGCACGCGCAACCCCCGTATACAACTCAGCCCCCACGCATGCGCAGCAGATGTACCTAGTGAGATGTGAAGATTGCAGATTCCCCACCATTGCCAATAAATGAAGAAATGAAGATAGTGAATCCACGAAAATATCATCTATCTATCTATCTATCTATCTATCTATCTATCTATCTATCTATCTATTATCTATCTATCTATCTATCTATCTATCTATCTATCTATCTATCTATCAATCATCTATCTATCTATCAGTCATCAGGACTGATCTATGGAGTCCCTGGTGCTCTCTGAGCTTGGTTGTTTGCTTGCAAACATTTCATTACTCCACTAGGCAATATTTGTTTGTTTGTTTTGTTTGTTTTTATTGGATTTATATGCCACCCTTCTCCCAAAAGACCCAGGGCAGCGTACAACATTAAAAAACACACATCCCAAAAGTTAAAAAGATTTGAACCTGGGCTGTATTATATCTTAGGCAGGAGTCTTATCCACTAATATATATATATATTTACTTCAATATATTCTGAAGTAAAGAAATGGTCAGCAAGCAAACAACCAAGCTCAGAGAACCCCAAAGAACGTTAAAGACCGTGAATGCCTTTCCAAACAGACAGGATGTGTTTTTAATCCGATGCCATATGGCTGAAACAATCCATACACCAACCTTTGTCATCATTGTGCCGTACAACTGTTTTGCTATTATCCCCAGCAGTCAAACTGACTCTGGCCCTGCTGGTTAGGGATTGTGACTGCTGTAGTCTAATCCATCTGTGGAACATTTGGGAAGGTTACTGCGCCGCAAGTTCTTACAAAAATAAATAAATAAATGATACCAGGAGGAGCGTTGAGATCCTGTCTGTTATTCATTAGTGCTTAAGATGCAATGCCAACTGTGTGAGAAAAAACGTTGAGAAGCTCTGCATAGATATATTTAGATTGTAACTCTATATGCATTCTTTGGAGGCTGACACTCATGTGTGCCCTCCTGTGATGGATTTGCTAAATATAATTTTTTAGGATTATTTCAGTGACTATATTTTAAACATTCATTTTTAAAGTTAATTTTCGCCCCAGTGCTGTATATGAGCGCTGTGGCTACTTTTTAGCAGTGTTTAGTTTGAGTTAGATATTATTTGATATTGTTGGAGTGGCTTGATGGAAAGAAGAAATGTTTACTATATTGAAAGCTGCTTATTTTTTTCTTGACTATTTAACTAATTTTCTTTCTCTCTAATTCTGTTTTGTTTGTTGCACTTTATTTTTCTTTTGCTCCCCCCCTACCCAAACTGGGTGGAAATGTCTGTGCATCTTATAGAGCAAATGTTGCCAAAGCCCTGCCCACCTGCCCCCAACCTTCTGCCTCTGCCTCTCAGCAGTAGCCACCACCAAACGGCAATCGGTGATGATAGGTGGTGGTGGTGATCCCCAATGCCTGGAATGGACCAAAAACAGGATGAGCAGAGGCTGAAAATGGGGTGCACGGAGGCCAAAAACAGGATATACAGCGGCTAAAAATGGGGCATGCAGAGGCGGCAATGGGTGGTGGCAATCCCCAAAGCATGGAACAGCTGATCGGCAGTATTCTGGAAGGTTGATCCAACTGCCAATCAGCTGCTCATGCTAAATCAGGCTGCACTGAAGCTGACCAGGCTGTTTGCTGTTCGCTGCAAGGAGGCAAATAGCTGGGCGGCAGAGGCAGATTTTTTGCCGGCAGAACACTCAGGTCATCACAGGTGCCCCCAACACGAAGACATAAAGCTGGCCATGCCCATCCTGGCCACACCCAGCCAGCACTCCAAGGTCAAACACAACCCTGATGTGGCCTTCAATGAAATCGAGTTTGATACCACTGCATTAGTGAATGCAGTTCTATGTTATCCAATAAATAAATCATGTTGACAGGGTCATTCTTCTAAGCAGAATTTGTTGCATGGTTAATTTTTATATCCAACATGTTTCTTCTAGATTTTTCTTCATTTTTTATTTCCAGTTATGTGGGTATTCTATTTTCAATGCATAATATTATGCAAGAATCCACCTGTGGAGGCAAGTGTCCAAACCTGGCATTCCTTTGCGCCTCCAAATTCCTTAAACCAGCTTTGCTTTTGTGAACAAAGAAAAGAAAATATTTTTTCATGCATTTGATAAAGTAAACTAAAGTCCAAAAGAGCTTATCTCATAATACACGGGTTAATCTTCAAGGTGCTAACAATTCTTTATTGTCTTCTGAATGACAGAGATATGTGTAGCGGACAGCTAATCAATTATGAAGACTGATATATTTAGTGAATTTATTGTTAAGCCTGACAAAGGGAGAATGATCGCTTGGAAAAAGCTACAGCTCTGTAATTGTACATTGACTTTTAATCAGAGGATCTGTTTCATTCCTGGGTCTCCAGGAAAACCCAGACCTTGAAGGACCCAGTCTGATGTCAATCAAATGTAGATAATTTTGGAGCAGGTGGACCTATAGTCTGACTCAGCATAATACAGTTTTTTTTATATTCCTGTACTGGAGGCCATTTAGACCAGTAGGAGAACGTGGCTCTTTTTTTTTTTTTCACTTTGTTTGGCAACTGAGCACAATTGTGCATTCTTTAACATGAATACTGTGAGTTACAGGCCTATAATTCAATTCATAAAATGTATTAGGAAAAAGAACAAGAGCCATGGTGGCACAATGGTTAGAATGCAGTACTGCAGACGACTTCTGCTGACTGCTGGCTGACTGCAATTTGGCAATTCAAATCTCACCAGGTTTAAGGTTGACTCAGCCTTCCATACTTCTGAGGTCGGTAAAACGAGGACCCAGATTGTTGGGGGCAATATGCAAACCGCTTAGAGAGGGCTGTAAAGTACTGTGAAGCAGTGTATAAGGCTTATTGCTATTCCCTTATATAACTTTATATATGGACAATATATAGACAATTCAGAACAGCTACCATCTAGTTTTCAGGGGGGAAGGGAGAAAATCTGCATCTTCTGAAAACGGGGCCAATTTGCATTTGGACATTGTTCACAGAATGATTACTAGCCTCTTGATTAGCATAAGCCCACTCTCAAAATATATTCACTTAAGACAGGGGTGTCCAAACTTGGGAACTTTAAGACTTGTGGACTTCAACTCCCAGAATTCCCCAGCCAGCATGGCTGGCTGGGGAATTCTGGGAGTTGAAGTCCACAAGTCTTAAAGTTCCTAAGTTTGGACACCCCTGACTTAAGAGTATATATGAGTATATATGAATATATTCTCATTGGAATTATGTAATCTTTGGAACTCCTTAAGCATGTCAAAGCCTTCTCTCAGGTCTCATCCCTTTATGAGAAAAATGTTTATCCTTGTCCTTCAGAGATGATAGAAATAGTCAGGCATGTCCTATTTTACTCCTTACATTATAGGAATCCACAGAATAAATTTATTATTGACTTTTTCACAAGTTTTCTTAGCTACCTAATTGAATTTTGCCTCTCGTAGAGTGTATGAAAGATACTTAGGGGCCACCAACAGAGGTAGTAATCTATTTTTCTCAACACCTGTAGGAAAACTGTTTTGTCATTTAGTTTTATGAAGATTCTATATATTTTATTATATATTCTTTATTGTCTGGACATTTTAATGCTTTTTGGCTCTTTTAAGTTCCTGGTCTTTGGCCATAATAAGGTGTAGGTTCAAAGGTGGTATTCAGCAGGTTCTAACCAGTTCTGGAGAACCCGTAAATTTTGAGTAGTTCGTAGAACTGATAAATACCGCCTCTGACTGGCCCCGCCCCATCTATTCTCTGCCTCCCGAGGCCCAGCTGATCGGGAGGAAATGGGATTTTGCAGTAACTTTCCCCTGGAGTTGGGAAGGAATGGAAATTTTACAGTATCCTTCCCCTGCCATGCCCACCAAGCCATGCCATGCCCACCAAACCAATAAACCACATATCTTCCAGATTCCCCCAAAATTGACTTCATGTTCTGGAACAGATAGGGGGGAACATTTTTCATAAACCACTTTCTAACCTCTCTCATAAAATAGGACACCCATTGCTTATAAAGCATTAAAACTAATGATCCTTCCCTAGAGACTTTTAGCTATGCCCTACTTCTTCACACTGTAGAACTCATGTGTCAAGAAAAAAGCCTGCATGGCATTGCTCCTGTTCAAAGTTGTATGATGAAGCACACTTAGACTGCCAAAATCCGCTCCCAGAATTTCTCTTTTGTCACTTCATAGTTTGAAGGATGTTTCATCTCACTGGCAACCTTTCGTTCCATTCAATCACCCCTCATTCAGCACCTGACTCTTAATCCATATTTGATGTTGCAAAGCAATCACACGGCTAAGTTTACAGCAGAATTTATCTTCCCTTTGATTTTTCAATATTCTAAAATTGCATCCCGGGTAACAATAGTCTGTCACTCTCAGGATACCACTGAAGCATTGCCATCATTTCTACATAGCAAAGTTTAAAAAAAAGAAAAGAAAAGAAAGGAAATTCATTCCAATTCCATTTTAAAATTGCTTTCTTTCTTTGCTCCCTTGAAAGAATTGTGGGACTAAAATCCAATATTTTAACATTTATGCAGCCCACAGGTGTTTGAAAAGAAAAGAACAGAAGATGATCTATTAACAGAAATTCCATATAAAGTCCTTTGTATATTGGTGCAAGAGAATATTTTTAAAAAAGATCTTGTACTTTTGAAATAAAAGGTGTACATGAATAACACTTTCTTTATACTTTCTTTATACTCTGAAGAATAAGTTTCGGTGAACTAAATAGCAGCAAGCAAGGCTAATTGAAAGGATAGAAGATACCTATCCTTCTCACGTAGTAAGGGATGCTTTGTATCTCTGCTTTTATTGTTTTGTACTCAACACCAGCAAAACAGAACAGATTCTGAGACAAAGGGCAAAATTATCCAAAATATTATCTTGCATAATCATGATTCAAATGAATGGGAGAAAGCTAATAGCAGCTGTGTGCCGTTGTGCTACTTCAACTTCATTTGTTTTTTCCCCTGCAGTAGCAACAGTAAATGACTTTACAAACGACAAGCTAAAACCGAATAAACAACTACGGTTGTGAGTGTATAATAGTAATAGTAGATTGGTTCAGGCTTTGCTGAAGCTGAAACGCAAGTAGGCCGTGAGAAAATGACCTTAAAAAGTGCTTGCATAGGATGTTGGCTAACTGCAACATTTAACTATAGCTGTTTGCTCGTTACAATATTTGATAACTGTTTTCTTGTTATTTGTGGGAAATTACTGAGTGTACTTTTCTTGTACGTGCTTATCTCCCAGCCTTTGTAAAACTATGCAATAAATGGGTTTGTGCAGAACACGTCAGGAGAAATGTAGCTTTCACATTCTCCAAGCATTTCTGCGCTTGCCTCCCTCGAGAAAACTCTTTGTGTGATGTCTTGAATTGCGGCTTTCGTCCACGCGTGGACCCTCCAAATTCCCGGTGAGGACCGGGGCTCGTTCTCCCTCCCATGGGAGAACCCTGAAGACCCAAACAGGCGAATCCGGACTTGAGTGTGTCGCAAACCTTGCAGCGACATCTGGGGGCTCGTCCGGTCCTGTCTTGGCGTCTTCATGGGCACGATCGTTGTCTAGCGGTGTGCTCTCTTTCACTCCTGTGACCTTACCCGGCCGGACGCGCCACTGTGCACACGTAAGTCATGGGCACCCCGTGCTCTAAAGCTTCTGCTCGCCATCGAGAGGAGCTTTTAGCTCTTGTGAAAAGTGCAAATTGTATCCAAAAGATTAATGGCATTACTGTCTACCCGCTTTCTCGCAAATCTATCGCTTCCTTTCTGTCCTATGTCCGTGAAAAATGTCCTGCCTATCCAGAAGCAGGTAACCTTAAAAAAATTACTTGGACACGTCTCGGGAAATTCCTTCATGAGGCTCCCCGAGCGCCACCCGACATCTTGGTCACCTGGAGGGCTGTTATGTTTGCTTTAGAAACTCTCTATCCTAATCCTCCTTCCGAAAATTCCTTTTCTTCTTCCGTTCCTAACTCTTCCCCTTCGAACGAAACTCCGAAGGTGTCTCCACCTCCTTATGAGGCTCCTAAACTCTCAGTCGCTTCCTCCGCTCCCCCTGCGGAGCCCTTTGCTTCTCCCCCCTCTGAATTTCCTGTTGAATTGCCCGATGTGGATTCGCGGGCTGGCTCCTTTTCTGCTTTTGTTGCTTCTGCCAAATCCACACTTTCTTCCGAATCAGAAGCCTCAACCTCTGCCTACCCCCTATACTTAAATCGGGGAGGTGTGGGTCCCTATTATGATAATTTTAATCAAAGGGACCTGAGACATCTGAAGGAGGCTGTAACCCAATATGGAATCCACTCTCCATATGTGACAGGATTACTTGATTCTTTAACTGAAACTGATGTTGTAATGTTAATGTATGATTGGAAACTTTTGTTTTCTATGTTGCTTACCCCTGCCCAATTTGTCATTTGGTTTTCGGAATATAATAAAATGGCAGATGCTGAGATTGTTCGGGGGCTGCCCCAGGGCATCCAAGGTGATCACATAAAAGGCACCAGACAATTTACCAGCCTTGTTCAGCAGCAAAATACCCCGCGCCGAGCTTTTGCTATCATCCGCCTGTGCGCCATGGGAGCGCTCAAGCAGGTGGATGATGCCGATGGCCGCTCAGCTCAAAATTTTTTAAAAGTCATTCAAGAACCAAGTGAGCCCTATGCCACTTTCATCAATCGTCTCCAACTTGCTTTAGAAAGGCAAATCCAGAATCCATCTGCTCGTAACGAGCTCATGATAAAATTGGCTTTTGAAAATGCAAATGAGGACTGCAAAAAGGTTTTGCAACCCCTTTCTGCAAAACCAGGTGTTTCTCTTGCAGAATTTTTGCAGGCTTGTCGGGTTGTGGGTACTACAATTCATAAAATGTCTGCTCTGGCTGCTGCGCTAACATCCTCCATAGGGGGTGGGGAGAGCCAAGCTTTTCCTGTTGTTCGCAATGGCAATTGTTTCAACTGTGGTAAGCCAGGTCATTTCAAAGGCCAATGCCGCATGCCTGGCGGCAGCGGGGCTCCTCGCAGCCTACCGCAGAGCCCTCTAGCCGCTAACAACAAAAAGCCGAAAACTGTGTGCCCTAGGTGTCGGGAAGGTTTTCATTGGGCACGCAATTGTACAAAGTTTCCCAACTCCACTCCATCCCAGGGAAACTGAGTGGGGGGCGACCAGCCAGCCCCGCTCCAAAGGCTGACCTTCATCCCTTGGCCAATGATTCTTCTCTTGCTTTTCCTGTTCGTCTTTCTAAGGATTTTGTGTATGATGACCCAGGCTCGGTTTTTACCATGCCCCTGAAGGTCTCCTTGTTTGCCCCACTCCCTCCCGATGTTCCTGTTCTCCTGATGCCTAATTCCTCTCTCACGCTGGAAGGTGTGATTGCTGCACCCTTTCTGCATAACTCGGACTCTTTTAAAAACATTTCTTTGGCTGCCATTGGGGACCGGTGCTTCTCCCTGAAGGAAGGCACTGTAGTGGCTACTTTGATTCTCCTCCCTTCTCCTGAACACCCTTCTCTCCTTGCTCTTCAACAGCCTGTCCAGGACACCAAGCCCATAATTTCCATTCTTCTCAACGGGCGCTCCTTTTCCGGCCTTATTGACACGGGTGCTGACGTTTCCGTCATTCGCTCATCTGAATGGCCTCACTCCTGGCCTCTTACTGACGCCTCAACGGTGCAAGGCGTGGGCGGAGCACAGGCTGCTAAGGTTAGCACTTCTTGGCTAACTGCTTCCACTCCTCATTCTTCTGTTACTGCCTATCTCCGTCCTTTCATTCTTCCTCTTCATATTAATTTGTGGGGTAGAGATTTGTTGTCTCAACTTCACGCCACTCTCACTATTCCTTGAACCTTTTTATTATGTCTCCTGTTCCATTGCCCCTTACCCTTAAGTCCTCTGTCCCCATTTGGGTGGACCAGTGGCCCATGACCCAGGAAAAACTCGCAATTTTACAACAGCTGGTTGCCCAACAGCTTCAGGAGGGTCACCTTGAGCCCTCTACTAGTCCATATAATACTCCGGTCTTTGTCATTAAAAAGAAAAGTGGCAAACACCGTCTTCTTCAAGATCTGAGACAAATTAATCTCATTATTCAACCCATGGGCCCCCTACAATGCGGATTGCCAAACCCCAATTTGATTCCTTATAATTATGATCTAGTTGTCATTGATCTAAAAGACTGCTTCTTTTCTATCCCTCTCATGCCTGCTGACAGGATTTTGTTTGCCTTTACCATTCCTCAATTTAACAACTCTAGGCCTACTACTAGGTATCAGTGGAAGGCCCTCCCTCAGGGGATGGTCAATTCACCCACGATGTGTCAATATTTTGTTGATAAAGCCTTGCAACCTTATCGAGATGCACATCCCACGTTTTTAATTTACCATTATATGGATGATATCTTGATAGCAGCTGATGGTCCAAAAGGCACTGTTTCTCAGACTCTTTCTTTTTTGAATACTGTTCTTGCCCAATCCGGTCTTTATGTTGCCCCTGATAAAGTACAAACTTCATACCCCATGCAATATTTGGGACACAAACTTTTGGCCTCTGCTGCCATGCCTGTTCTCCCCATATTGCACCTCCCAGAAAAGGCCACACTTGTACAACTTCAACAATATCTGGGAACACTCAACTGGGCCAGGCCCTATTTGGCCATACCAACCCATGTTCTTTCACCCTTGTTTTCTGCTTTGGTGGGCCTCAAACATCCCTCAGACACTGTCTGCCTACAGCAGGAGCACAAAACCGCTCTTGCTCAGGTCAACACTGCGCTCACCCAGAAATGGGTGGACAGGTCACTATCAAATGTACCTCCTTTGTTTGCTATTTTTCCCACTCCATCTCTTCTTACCGCTGTTGTCTTCCAGTTATCAACAGAGAAGAAAATGTTTATTTTAGAGTGGCTACATTTGGCTCACACCCCTAGGGCTTCTATTACTACCAAAGCCCTACAAATGGCTCTCCTTATTGAAAAGGGGAGGCACCGCACTAAGGCACTGATGGGAATAGAGTTTTGTTCCCTTTATGTACCTTTTAAATTAAGCCAGTGGGAATTTTTGTTTCAATCTTCAGATGCTTTGCAAAGTGCTCTGGAGGACTGGAATGGCAATGTCTCCTGCCATCTCCCTCCAGATCCAAGAATTCAAGTCCTTAAGACTGTTCCTATTCTCTTTACTACCCCTGTCGCTTCTTCTCCTATCAAGGAGGCTCTTACTGTGTTCACTGATGGCTCAAAATCAGTGGGCGCTTGTGCATGGCAAGATTCTGCTAACCAATGGCAGACTCGCCAAACTTCCTTACAGCCCTCTGCCCAGCAGGCGGAGCTGTCCGCTTTTAATTTGGCTCTGTCAGTATTCCCGAACCAACCTCTTAACATCATTACTGACAGTTTATATGTTTTTCATTTGGTGTCTTGCATCTATGATGCATATATTTCTCCTTCCACCCCTGCCCCATTAATGAAGCTTTTTTTACAGCTCCAGGATTTGTTACACCTCCGCGCCCATCATCTGTTTGTGGCACATATTAGAAGTCATCAATATTTACCTGGTTTCCTCTCTGAAGGGAACCATATGGCAGATGAAGCCTGTCAGCATGCTTCACCAGTCTGTCTGTTAACTCTGACGGCTGGGGAAAGCCATGACTATTTTCATCAGAACAAAAAAGCACTTGTCAAGCAGTTTGGCATTACACATCAAGAAGCCACTGCAATTATTCAACAATGCCCGACCTGTAGTCTCCAGGCTGCTGCTATCCCACAGGGCGTGAACCCCAGGGGTACCTCGGCCTGTGAGACATGGCAAATGGATGTGACTCAATATTCCTCCTTTGCCCCTTGGAAATATATCCATGTTTCGGTGGATACCTATTCGGGTTTTATTATGGCTACCTTGCAAAGGGGGGAAGCCTCAAAAAATGTTATCAACCATAGTATTCGGACCTTTGTAACGTTGGGAGCTCCAAAAACATTGAAAACTGACAACGGCCCGGCCTATACTAGTTCTGCCTTTGCACAATTTTGCCACCGTTGGTCAATCGTTCATAAATTTGGCATACCATTTAATAGCAGAGCTCAAGGAATTGTTGAAAGAACTCACGGTACCTTGAAGCAAGCTCTGGACAGACATTTGGGGAAAAAGGGCCTTAGCCCCCCATCTCTCCCGGCGTTACAGAATGTGTTGAATGTTTGCTTATATTCTTTGAATTTTCTAAACTTGACTGGATCTCCTGCTTCTACTGCGGCCTCTCGACACTTTTCTTCCCCTCCCCTCCCCTCTTCTCGTCCACTTGTCTATTATAGGCATCTACCTGATCCTGCCTGGAAGGGTCCTGTTCCACTCATCACCTGGGGAAAAGGATACGCTGCAGTACAATTGCAGGATCGGGTCCTCTGGGTTCCGGCTCGCTGTGTCCGTCCGTGTCACCTGACCCCCCAAAAATCAAAAAAGGAGGAATCTCCAGACAACGAGGATGAAGACGATTCTGCTCTTTCTCTCACTCAGCTGTTTCTTTCTTCCTCTTCTTTCTGACCCATCACTTTCAAAATTTTCTGACTCTTCCTTTCCTTCTCCCACCTTCCTTGAACGACTCAGCGCATACATTCGTGTGCCTCACTGCAGAGTTGCTGCACCACAAGGAGGCAAAGCTGAACTGACCTGCAAACAGCAATATCCAGTAATACATCCGGCTAACTGGTACTGGTTTAAAGAAGGAAGAACTATCCACTCTTCTGATATTACCCATATTGTGTCTTCTCCTTGTTCTACTTCTCTTTTTCTCCTTAATATTTCTTTTCAGGACTATGGTACCTATAGGTGTGCTTTAGATTTTCCAAAACTAAAACGAGACTTTGGAATGGATGTTTCTCTCTTGCACCCCTCTGAGATCTCCCATGTCCGCCACCGGCGTGCCCTGCAGGAACGCCCTATCAATCGGCATCGTCCTGTAAACTACACCTGGACTATTTTGGACTTTCAAGGAAACATCCTTCATTCCATTTCTAATCGAACTCTGTGGCCTTGGTTCCCTGTGCTTTCCTTTGACTTTGCTGAAATGCTGGTCGGCGCTCATGGCTTTAAATACAAGACTAAATGTGATCCTTCCCCCCGAGGTGTTTGGAAGACTGGTCCAGGCCTGTATATTTGCCCTGGACATCCCACGGACCTTTCCCACCAGGATAAATGTGGAACCTACTTAGACTATTATTGTAAGTCATGGCAATGTGTGTCGACTGGAAAGATTTGGTGGACGGCTCCCTATACCTCGGACTATATCAAAGCAGTATTAGGCCCTGATAGTAATTTGCCTTGGAACTCATGTGAGAATTGGGCCTGTTGTGGTGTTCGCCTTAACCCCATGACTGTCACCTTTACCTCATATGGCAGAAATCTTCCAATCGCTGAATGGCTTGCAGGGAAGCAATGGGGGGGAAGGTCAAACGATAACTCTGACTATTGGTATCGGGGCCATCCAGGTAATGTTTTCACAATTCGCCTTACCAGGACTGAAGAAACGTCCCCACCTGTAGGCCCAAACATGCAACTTAGTTCACCTTTTTTACAGCCCTTGACTAAAAATGATAATCCATTGGTGACTTTGGTTTCTTCTGCACATGTTGCCCTCGCGGCGGCTGGTGCCTTCCCTCACAATGACACAAGGTGTTGGTTGTGTATGTCCTCCCAACCTCCCTTTTATGAGGCCATAGGTTCTGCCGTACCTTTTACCAATAGTATCACAGATACCACTTGTCGGTGGTCTAATTCTTCTATAACAGTGTCCTCAATTGAAGGTCAAGGTTGTTGTCTTGGGTATGTACCCTCTAACTTTTCTCACTTTTGTATTAATGCTTCTTCTGATGCTTATCACCTTTGCCAAATGTGGTTGCCTGGTGCAAGACTAGGACTTCCCACAGGTGGATGGACTACTATGCACACCCTCCTTCCCACAGCTGATTTCTCCCGACAGTATAAAGGTCAATTTTTTATTCCCTCCAATGGCTCTATTTGGGCCTGCTCTACCGGTGCCACTGCATGCGTCAGTGGGGACATCTTACACAAACAAAGAGCTTTTTGTATTCAAATATATCTTCTCCCTAAAATGTCTGTCTTTTCTGATAATGACTTTCTTTCTCGAATGGAAACACCTCAATACCTCCCACGGTCAAAACGTGAAATAGTCACTACTATGACTTTGGCCCTTCTTCTGGGCCTAGGAGCCTCTGGAGCGGCAACAGGCATCGCAGGAATGGTTGTAGCGGACCAAAACATTCGCAGGCTCAGTGTTGAAGTTGATGCCGATCTCAAACGCATTGAACAATCTATGGTTGCTCTCCAGAATTCCCTTACCTCCTTATCTGAAGTTGTTTTACAGAACAGGAGGGGATTGGATTTGTTATTTTTAAAACAGGGGGGCTTGTGTGTAGCTTTGAAAGAAGAATGCTGTTTTTATACCGACAGTTCAGGCATTGTACTCGATTCTATGGCAGAATTAAATACCCGACTGAAAGATAGAGAGACAGAACGCACCCAGTTTCACACATGGTATCAGGGAATGTTTAATTTTTCCCCATGGCTTACAACTTTGCTTTCAGCACTCATGGGTCCCTTGATTTTAATTTTGCTTGCTTGTGCCATTGGCCCTTGTATAATGGGAAAATTGCTTCACTTTTTACGCACTCGTCTTGGTGATATAGATAGAGAAGTTAGTGCTACTCGAAAAGATTTAAACTTACTGCAAAACTTGCTACCCTCCTCATATGATACTTGCAAACAACCATTGTTGACATTTTCAGATTTAAACTTTGACACAGAAAGTGATCTTCAGTTCCCGGATAAGGTGAGTGGTCCTTCTCGCTGCCTACCGGAGGGTGGGTCGTTAGAGGAATGCCTAGCCTTAGAGGGATACTGACCTTTCTTAAAAAAACAAAAACAGAGGAGATGTGAGTGTATAATAGTAATAGTAGATTGGTTCAGGCTTTGCTGAAGCTGAAACGCAAGTAGGCCGTGAGAAAATGACCTTAAAAAGTGCTTGCATAGGATGTTGGCTAACTGCAACATTTAACTATAGCTGTTTGCTCGTTACAATATTTGATAACTGTTTTCTTGTTATTTGTGGGAAATTACTGAGTGTACTTTTCTTGTACGTGCTTATCTCCCAGCCTTTGTAAAACTATGCAATAAATGGGTTTGTGCAGAACACGTCAGGAGAAATGTAGCTTTCACATTCTCCAAGCATTTCTGCGCTTGCCTCCCTCGAGAAAACTCTTTGTGTGATGTCTTGAATTGCGGCTTTCGTCCACGCGTGGACCCTCCAAATTCCCGGTGAGGACCGGGGCTCGTTCTCCCTCCCTTGGGAGAACCCTGAAGACCCAAACAAGCGAATCTGGACTTGAGTGTGTCGCAAACCTTGCAGCGACATACGGTGCTGGATATTTTGTTCTAATCAAAACCTGTATCTAATTACTCAGAAGTGGATACTGAATGCGGTTCTATGTTAGAATGCTTTGATTTGGGGAAAAAGATTAAAATATGAAGAGTAATTCAATAATGCCATTGAACTAGCAGTCTTCAATTTTGATCTGACATACATTGGATCCAGTGAACTCAGAGATACTGCATTGGTGAGGGATATATTTTGAGGTAGAATATTTCTGAAGACAAATTAAACATGATTTTGAAGAGTTTACCAGCCAACAATTTGTTGTGAACATAGTCAACACAGCAGCATCCTTGGAGGGGTAAAACAGGCAAGATGACCACAGGTACAGCAGGGTCCAAGCCATTCTCTTTCCCTATGGATGTACAAAGGAGATGGGGCTTTGACCATGCCACTTGCTTTGAACCTCTCTCCCTGATCGCTCAGGACCAGGTGAACAAAGCTAAGTTCAGTACAATTTGAGGGATATTTTACATAAATATTTTTGAACTTAACTTGTTAAACTTAAAAATGTACAAAAAGCTTTCCTCTTTGTGTCCTTTAATATTAAATAGAAGTTCCCATGTGATGGTCAGGGAGCATTGGAACACAAATGCTACAACTAAAATAAGAGCAAAATTAGGACCGATATGATTGATACAAATGATATACAGTATCTAAATCAATCATATGCCCATTCGGTAGAAATTTAATCACTCAATTCAAGAGATTGATGCTTAAAAGTCCATTGCTGTTAATCTAGAATAGAATTAGAGCTTTTTTTTTTTTATTAGCAATGATATTAAAGTCAAGACCAAGACAGAGAAAGATAAGAGAAATATGCCAGATGGTAAGTGGACAAAAATAATAACCCAATAATTGTCTAGCATTGAAAAAGTCATTCAATACACAGAAACTTGCTATAGCTTATTTCTCACTTCATGAAAAATGAACCACCTAGCTGCAACCTTTAATTGCTTCACCAAAAGACCTCAAAATGTATTTTGGAAAACAAGAAGGAATCTGTAAAACTATTTTTAAATCTATGTTTTAATATGGGTCTCCTTATATAGCAGGGGTGGCGAACACGCGGCTCGCGAGCCGCATGCGGCTCGCGGCCAAAATAAATGAGGCTCTTTGCCTCTGATCATTATTTAGTATGCTGTGGCTCAGATCGCGCGCTAAACCCGGAAGTACGGTCGACGCGACGACGCTCCAGGCAAGCGTCATCACGTCGACCGTACTTCTGGGTTTAGCGCGCGATCTGAGCCACAGCATACTAAATAATGGTAAGAGGCAAAGAGCCTCATTTATTTTGGCCGCGAGCCGCGTGTTAAGTTAAGATGAAGTCTTAAGTTAAGATGAAGTGGAAGATGGGTAATAATTAGGGGAATGGAAACTTTGGGTTGTGGAGTCCACTTTTTTAAAAAAATACAAAAAAACCAGCCCTTAGAACTTGAACTTTGCTAATCAGAATAAAATGCTAAGACTAAGTAGTCAGAGGAATGTTGTAGCAGTACTGTCAGTCACCTATTGCACCTCATCATGAATCAAGTATTCTATATTTTAAAAAATACAAACTTATATCTTAGTTACTAGAGATCAAAGTGTCCAAGGAAATAGATTAATTCAAATGCAATGAATTAATCATTATACTGAAGTTAAAAGACAAGCAATTATCAGAATGGTGGCTATGGCAGAGATCTTTCTAAATTTTTAACATTTCATTTAACTTAAAATACTGGAAGTTGGAAAAGATTGGTGATCTGCCAATCATTTGTAGATATACCAAACCCATAGAATCACAGGGTTGGAAGGGACCACAGAGGTGATTGTTCAATTTTATCTTTAAATAAGATTAAGACAATTTGCTTTGTAATCCAGTCTAAGATTAAGAAATGCTGCTCCTCTATATCTTTCTTTTGAGTCTTGTATGATTTTGAATCTTGCTCCCCCACCCCACCACCCAGCTTCCAGTTGGTGCCATTTGGAATAAAACATTTATCTTAGATAATATCTAAGTTTCAAGGAATTGTTCATTTCATTCAATAATTTGTTATAATTGTTTTCAAATGTATTATTATATCCTATTAAATAAGAGTTCTAGATATTTCACTATATTTTTCTCATATCCCAATCCCCCTTTTCATGTTTTTTTTTTCATTGGAAATTGAATGCCTTATTATCTTACTTTTCATTTAATTTTTTATCTCTAAAAGGTAGCCAAAAATCTTTGGATTCTGCCATTAGTATCTTATGGAGCTTTGTGTTTGCATAATCGTTACTACTATATCATTTGCATAGCATTTCATCTTGTATCTCTTTCTACCTGAATCTTTAGCTGAAATATTTGTTTAGCTTTTCAGTTCTGGCCCGCCAGGACCTCCTAACCCAGGGGTGTCCAAACTTGGGAACTTTAAGACTTGTGGACTTCAACTCCCAGAATTCCCCAGCCAAGTTTGGACACCCCTGTCTTAACCAATTATAAATAATAAAAGAGAAAATGCCCATCCTTGCCTTTGACTTTCCATATTAAAAGATTGTAGAGATTATTCCATTTACTGTGAATTTTAACTTGTCAAAAGCTTTGTGTCTAAAAATATTTCCGTTGCCTTCCGTTGCAGCTCTAATGGGTTTATAAAAATTTATAACAAAAAACACCTGACTGAGCATGTTATATTATGTGTTTAATATATTATTGTTAAAATTATATGCTTTTGTGTGAGTGTTTGTCTGTTTTGGCAGGTCACTGCGTGGTGTGGCTCTCTGACTCTCACAGTTTAAAATTTTGGCTCTTTTTGTCGAACTTGTTCACCACCCCTGTTATATAGCAATAGCACTTATACTTATTTACCACTTCATAGAGCTTTATAGCCCTCTCTAAGTGGTTTACAGAGTCAGTATATTGCCCCCAACAATCTGGGTCCTCATTTTACTGACCTTGGAAGAACGGAAGGCTGAATCAATTTTGATCTGGTTAGGATCGAACTCCTGGAGTGAGCAGTGAGTTAGCCTGCAGTACTGCATTCTAACCACTGCTTCACCACGGCTCTTTATTTTCTTTATTATTTTCTTTATTTTCTCCTCCATATTACAGACATATTACTGTTTTTCTAATATAATAATAGTAGTTTTAGAAATTAGAGTGAAGGACTAGATCTGCAAAGTACATTGGATGTAAAAACAGGTCAAAATATGGGCTGTGATGCATATAAAAAAGGCTCACCCATGTTAAATTTTTTGACTCAACCTTCTGTTGCCCAAGCAGACAGTTTATTTCTGTAATTTTACAATTGTAGATATTTTTCTTATCTGGCCAAATCTACTCATTTATGTACTTATTTATTATGCTACATAAACTTTCCAATAATTAGGATTTTGAGACAGATTGTTAAAAATAATTAAAAATCAAAATATAGACGATATTGTGCTTCCCATTACATCAATATCGCTCATCAAATGGCAGGCTGTTGGGCATTTAAGTTTTTTCTGTTGATTTAATCACTCAAAGATTGTCCAAATACCAAACTTGATTGATACTAAAACTTTGGGTGATTTACAGTCTTTCTAATTTGGAAACAAGAGAATTAAGTCTGCCAATGTTACTAATCATATACCTGCATATGCATATATAAACAACTAAAACAAAGGGAAGATAAAAAGTTCTAGGCACTTCATTTATTTAAAATGTAAACATTCACAAGAGCATACACCATATCTGTTTACTTGAAATATGACAGGTTGTTTAATCTGTTTTAGTTCTCTTGTATTAACAACTTTAAACAGTATCTTTTTTATTTTTTAATTAAAGTCATTCATGGTTTTCCTATGTTAGTCAATAGAAAGCATAAAGTTTGAATTCTCACATTCCATTCAGTTCCCTAATGTAATCAATAGAGCTTTCCATTAATCTAAATTGCATTTCCATTCTGTAAAATTTGGGACCAAAACCAGTCTTGTAGCGGGTTTTTTTTTTTAATGTTTATCCTTTAATTTTTTATTGAATGTATGATCTTTCTCTTTATTTGGCTGTCAAGATGGATTATAATCAGAGGTGGTATTCAGCAGGTTATGATCATTCTGGAGAACTGATAGCGGAAATTTTGAGTAGTTCGGAGAACTGGTAAATACCACCTCTGACTGGTCCCGCCCCCATCTATTCTCTGCTTCCCAAGTCCCAGCTTATCAGGAGGGAATGGGGATTTTGCAGTAACCTTTCCCTGGAGTGGGGCGGGAATGGAGATTTTACAGTATCATTCCCCTGCCACACCCACCAAGCCACACCCACCAACCCATGCCATGACCACCAAGTTATAATGTAAATAACACAGTAGCATTAGTACAATTAAAATCAATATTAAAAAACCCTTAAAATAATCTTTTACAAGCTTGGTGGAAGAAGTGTATTTGTTCCTACATCAGTTGGGTGTAAATTCCTCTCCATACAGAGGGCAGATTTATTAAAAGGTGCAAGAAACATCTCCGCTTCAGACACATCATGTTGACAGTAACTCATTTGTGAAGGAGAGAACTAGCGCCAACATAGGCAGTATAATAGATGTGTTCACAATGAGTAATCTTGTCTAACATTCAACCAAGAATTGAAACATTGCTTGTAAAATCCCATGCTGATTTCATATTAGGGTTTGTAGTCTCTGAGAAAAGAAATAGACCCATTTCATTTGATATATAAGAGAATATTGTAATTAAATAATGTTGATAACTACCATATTTTTTGGACACACCAGTGTATAAAACACACCAGTGTATAAAACACACCAAGATTTCGAAGAGGTAAGTAAGAAAAAAAGTTTTTGTCCTCCCCAGCCCCTAGGAAAACTCTGCAGGCTTCAGCAGGCAGGGGGAAGGGGGAAAAGCCCCCATTTTTGCAAAAAAAGGAGGCAAAAATGGGCCATTTTTCACAGAAATGGGGGCATTTTCCCCTTCCCCCAGCCCTGCTGAAGCCTGCAGTGTGCTGCTGGAGGCTGGAGGAAGGGAAAAACGCCTCAGTTTTGTGCAAAAAATGTCCCGTTTTCACCCATTTTTCGCAAAAATTGGATGCGAGGGGTGGGGCTTCGAGAGGCCAAAAATGGCTATATTCGGTGTACATTTCCACGCTCTTTTAGCGGGGGGGGGGAGTGCGACTTATACTCCAAAAAATATGATATGTAGAAGGAAAGACTGTCACAGGACAAATTAGAGTGGATATTTCTGTGGTATTTATTCTCAAGCTTATGAATTTAGGATCCGACAGGCAGAGGCTAGCTTTCCAGAACTGGTTTCCAATTTTCAGAGATTATTTATCTCATTATTATCTTTCAGTTTAATTTGTATGGTTAAATAATAAGGGGCAGAGTCTGACATAGAGCCCATCCTTCTTCTCGGTATGGACATGGCTGCCGTAGTGACCTTCATCAAGACATCAGAGGTGTGCAAAACATTCAGTTCCATCCACCTGCCATTATTTTCTAAATGTATGTATGAATCTATGAGGCATTTTGAATTTGTAAATTCAAATATTGATAGCTGGTGTCTCCTACCAATGATTTTTCTTTCAACTATTTTTAACTAAGTCTTTTCATTTTTGATGAGCCACAGAATCTGGTGAGCACCAAGGGAGTACTTTTTTTTTTAAATCTCTGAAGCCAACATGTTGGAAATACCAGTTACAGTGGATTCTTATTCTGTCCTTCTATACTTTTCCAGGTTTGCTAATTGCTTTCCGTAAACAAATTGTAATGTATGTTTATTTGTGGGAAGGTTTCAGTCTCCCCCCACAAACATAGTTTACATGTATAATGACATTAACCCTAAACAAAGTTTCATTTAGGCTGTTCTGACCTAGGCTTCCCAAAAGCATAAAGCCGATTCCTCATCATGATAAAACCCCTTTTATTTAGTTTAAAGTGAATTTCTTTCCAGCAAAGTCCTGGCCAACAGTCTTTCAAGAGATTTCACAACTACAGACTTTTATCAGACTTGCAGAGCTGCCAGGGTGATATCTTCCAAACGCCACTCTGTAGCAGACAATACTTGGCAAGAAGTCAGGAACAAATCTTCACTTTAATGAATTGAGCTAGTTGTCTCCTGCAAACTCCACTCCCCTTTACTTCTTATGGGAGGGGCCATTCACCTTCAAACTGTGGCTTTACTCATGAGTCGACCCTTGTTCCTTAGCTATTCCTTTCTCCTGGCAGGTCTGTGCATGCGCACACTGGGAACAGGCTCCAGCTGTTCTTCTGCCCCACTGATGTCTGACTCTGAAGGCAGCTGATAACTGTCAGACAGCCTTGGCCCCCTCTCTGCCTCCGACACAGAGCACTCATCAGAGCCTTCCCCAGACTCCAGGATTAGCCCATGTTCTTCCCCAACCTCCTCACTGTCTCAGTCTGCCACCAGCTCCACTAGCTGCTGGTTATCCACAACATAGCCCAACTGGAACAAGAGCTAGAGTAATAGCTTTTCTAGATGTTTTTTTAAATTACACAGCAATGTTATATTGTCCATTATAAGTGTTTATTTTTAATGGTTGGTTTTAATAAATTCTGCATACATTTTCCAGTTTTCAGGTATACTACATTTGAGCACTTGAGCGTTCCTCTACTGATATAATGGAAAAACTCAGTTGTATGATTCTATGGTCAAGGCTTAATTTGTTATTCAAAGAATGAACTATTACTTTTTAAATATAAACGATTTGTTGTATTTTTTTCAGTTGTTGTTATTCACATTTTGTTTCTCTTTATGTCACATTGAAGCAATTTAAAGAGCTCCTAGGGAACTCCATTCTTGCTGTTTGTCACTTTTTAATTAGGCTGTGTCAGGGTTGACTGTTCTGATTCCAATTGCAGTTTTAAAATTGGCATAGCTATTTTCTGACAAGTTCTATAAGGAGAACAGCTGCAACTAACAATTCACCCTTCTGTGGGTTCCACTTTCACTTAGCAAATATGGCACCAATCTTTTTGCTGGCTTCTGATTTTTCCCTTACTGTGTGCATTTATGCCTGCTAATTTAAGACACAGCAGAGAAGATGCAGCCCTAATCCACCCCATTTGATTAAGATTAAGCAACCTGCTAAATTTTGGGAGAGTAGACAGCTATGAAATAGTAGGAGGCTGGTTAGAGATTGCCAGGAAAAGACAGTGGTAGACTATTTCTGCATTATTGGGGAAAAAAACAATACGATTATCTCTTTCTCACTCAAAATTCGGTTTCTTTTTCTTTCTTTCTGCATTTAAAAAAACTTTTACATTTAAATTGTTGAAATGATTACATGATTTTGAATATATCTTTTAGCCTTGCAATTGATCTTAACATTTTTTCAAAAAAAATATCTAAAATCCTTTTCTTACTTAGGTGGTGATGTTTCCTTCCCTTGTTCTCTGCTATTAATAATTGTACTACATTCATTGCAGGTATTATGCAGATTAGGTCCTGATGTTATCATTCTAGCCTGCTTGCCTTTCGTTCAGGAAATGAATGGGTTTCTAGAGCTTGCTCTTACCATTCATCTTCAGAATAAGCAACCTATAAATTGGCCCGAGACAGAGTGACTGGTCCAAAATAACCATATGAACTTGGTAGATTAGAACCTCAGCTGTCTCACTTTCCCTTAGTAAGCTTGATCACTATACTGGTATTTTTGAACCTTGGCAACTTTAGGGTGGGTAGAATTCAACTCCCTGAAATCCCTAGTCAGCATGCTGGCTAGGGAATTCTGGGAGCTGAAGTCCACCCATCTGGATTGTCAAGATTGAGAAACATTGCAAAAAACTACATTGGCCTCTGAGAACACTCTTTTTAGGTAGTCCTTGACTTATGACTATAAATGGGACCAGAAATTTGGTCATAAGTCATTGTGGTTTTAAGTTGAGGCATCCACATTTCTATTACCCTTTTTGCAGCAATTGTTAAGTGAATCACACAGTCATTATGTGAATCCTTTCTGCCGAATGGGCATTTTGGAATGCCCATGGGCATGCTGGAAATGGACAAAAAAAAAAAAACATTGCAAATCACTATCACATTAACTAGGGGTTAATGTAGGGCCTTCTCTGTGATGGGCCCAACCCTCTGGAACGACCTCCCCCCCGATATTAGAACCACCTCTGATCTCCGCTCCTTCCGCAAGAAACTCAAGACCCACCTGTTTCGAGTAGCAGGTCTGGCTTAATTACAACCATAATCGTAAGTGCATTCAAACCTTCCTGGATGGCTTTTTAAATTTTATATTGGGGTTTTAATGGGTTTTAAAATTGTTCTTAATATTTAATTGGTTTTGGGATTTTATAACAGACCGTGTGTGTGAGTTGTTTATGTTGCATGTCTTATGTCTTATGTCATTTTATTGTTTTGATTACGAATGGTCTGTACACCGCCCCGAGTCCCTACGGGGAGAGGGGGCGGTCTATAAATTAAATAAACTAAACTAACTAAACTAAACTCGGGACAATGCAACAGGTCATAAATGCAAGCCGGTTGCCAAGGACCCCAACTATGGTGATATAACCCCAGGTGGGTCCCAATGTTTTACCACAGCCAGAAATACTTTAATGGCCATCATCACTTCAAATATCATTAAACTGGTTGTAAATCAAGGCCTATCTGTAATGAGCTACAGGTCTATATTTTTGACATGATTAGTCTATTTCCTCAGGACAAGCAATTCCTTTTATTTAAATTGTCCTTTTCTTCTGAAATCAAAGCAAGAAATTAATAAAGGATACTTCTATATCAGGTTTTCAGTGTATAATATCCTTTCATAATTCCTCTCAGATTGTCGCATTGCTTCATCTGCTATAACTTCTTAAGAGGTTTAGAACATTTTTGAAGGATAGAAGTGTTTGGCACTGCCTTTGGGTTGGTGGCACTTGAAGCAGATGGCATGGACTCATCCCAAATCCCCATCATTCCTTTGCTGAACAGCCAAAATGGCCAATGGCAAGGCATTATGGGAACTAGAGTTCAAAATAACTGGAGGGCACTCAATCACTTATCCATGAATTATAGAATGATTGGCATTTTAAGATGACTTGATCATACCTTGGGTACTGTTTAGATTTAATGAAGCCTCATATCTCTTGGTACCATAATCCCTGCAGACTGGGGAAAAATTAAATATGCATAGTGTATTAAAACATTTTTTTTTGCTCTATAGATACCGTAAATTCCAAATCTCCCCTACATAGGTTCTATATTTTATCACAAACTTTCATTACCCTTTCAATATGAATTGTATTCATAATTGTGGCAGTAAGGCTTTATTTCTTGCTGCTAAAGCTACTGAGTAAAATATAAATGATTATTGCAGGGCTGCTGACACAGTGACATACTCACTGTGCTTCTGGTCTATGGTTAAATATTGAATTGCCTTGTGTTTGAACTTTCAAGCTGTGAGGTAAAAATGTTTCTTATTGCTTTGCCATTTCCCAAAGAGATGGAGTTCTGCCTGATATTTAAGTACACAACAGATAATGGAGAAGCATCTATCAATCAATCTATTTATTTATGTTTCGATCACTGGTCGCAATGAATAATAAGATAGAACATGCACAAAAGTGACCAAGCATTAATTAAATAAACACATTAAAATAGACAACATTCAGTTAAAAAAATATTTAAATAGGGGTATAACAACAATTAAATATTTGAAAACATTAGGAGCTTTTCATAAAATATGCTCTCTCTTTAACAGCAGCTCGTGCAAAGCTTGCTAATTTCCACAGTATTGTCTCCTTGTCTAAAGTCATTAGAGATTCCATTTTACATGAATCAGGCCAAAATGATTTTCTTATCAGAGGGGGCTCCAGAATTTCTCTATGTGCTAAAGCAGAAATAAGGCAATTTTACCACTTATTGTAATAAATGGTAAAATTATCTATAATTTCCTTAGAGCCAGGGCAGAAGAACTTATTATATGGGATGTTGAGAAATTGGTCCCCTCTAGTTGATGATGTCATTTGCTGGAACCATGGTAAAAGCCTCTCAAAGGGCTGCTACTACAACATATCATAGATAACATTCACATTCGATTTTGACTTTATTGTGTTCCAAAAGGCGATTTTATCCTTGTGACAGATACTGCAGAATATTATAAATAAGGCTTTGGTGAAATTAGCCTGACCACAGAAAGCATACTGATGACCTTCATTCCCAATAGATGATGGCCAAATATAAGAGCCGACACCCCAAACAACAAATATCTTCTGAGCTACTGCTATATCTTGTTCATGCCTGAATTTCATTCCTTTCTTAATAACTTTGTGTTTTGTTTAGGTAAGAATGTGCTATTCCATCAGATCTAAACATGTACCACCTGTGAACTGGGTGTACTGGATGGCACTGATAGTGCATAATATTCTGTATAACCTGACTAGGATGTTGAAACAATATTTTAGAATAACACTACCCATAGAAACACAATCTTTGAACAACGCACATGAAAATCCTCAAACATGAATCCATATAATCATATCATCTTAAGATGCAAAGCCCATGAGTTCCAAAAGTAATTGCTAGCTCAATCAGCTCAGTAATTTCAGTAAATCTAAAACTTCATGTAAGAAATTAAGATCTTAATTTGTCGTCTTTTCCTCCATCCTGATCCACTATTTACATTCTTGATTGCATTCTTTAGCATTTTGGCTAAAGTTAATAAGAAGATTTGCTAATATAGCTAATTAATAAGATGAAGCAAAAGAGATATTTGTGCCTTCAAGTCAGTGTTGATTCCTGGACTAGTCTCTACAATTTTCTTGGCAAGAGGTTTGCCACTCCCTGCTTTGTTGGGCAGACAAAGAGTGCCCCAAGGGTCCCCCAGTTGGCTTTGTGTCTAAGATCAGGGGATGGAACCCAGAAAGCATACCATGACACATCCTGTAAAACAGATTGCCCCCTCCCCTAAAATTGGGATAGTCTCAACCCTATTTGTAAGGCTCTTAAGACATGGTCCTTCCCTTGGCAATTGGGCCAAAGTATTGTTTAAACCCACAAGTTAGTGTCTCCAGTTGCCAATTTGTTCTCTTGCTTTGATGTATATTAATTTTTTTAATGTTTTTAATTTGTAAACTCCAATCATATGCACTGTGAGTTAGAAGTTAAAGAAAAAGAAAATGAATGAACAAATGAATGAATAAATAAATATCATTTTACAATATGTTATTGTTATAATGCTATATTATTCTTTTAAAATGTAACTATTAAATATTTATGGTGATATGAAGTATCACTGGGAATAGAAAAATGCTTAATGATTCTTTTTATGTCAAGATGTGCCCATAAGCCATTCCCTTATTTTGATATTGAATTGTGAATATTTTTAAAACGTGAAAATATAGTAAAAATGGGTATTTTTTTCCACCCTTAAACTAATGGACACATTTTAAAATTAAGACAGGAGGGGAGAGTTAAAACTGGCGCATAAGGAGATTTCAATCTGCACAAAAGGTGGGGAGCTGATGGCCTTCAGTGGAAATGTCCACTCTGTACAACCTTAAATATATTTTGGAGCTCAGAGCACAGAACAAATAAGAATATATTTATGAATATGTTATTAAAATATTAAGTACCTTTACTGAAATTTGTTTTAAAAAATATTGAATTGAGGGTAATTCATTCTTAGTCCACAGATTTCTTATTCAAACAATTTCACATTTGTCACATAAGATTTCAAGAACTACAAAATATCTCTTATACAGATCTTCTTTTCTTAATCAACCAAAAAAGGAAGAAAATATTAATAGTTCCAGATACAGCATTATCTGTAGTCATGCAAACAAACAATCTGCAGAGATAAAAAATATTCAACAAGAAAAAGAAAATGGGATAGTTCGACTCTGTAAAGGACCTTGCTGAGATTTTGTGGTCATGGTGGACAGCTCCATACTACCTAAAGGTGGATTGAAAAAGAAAACCTCTTCTGATTTCTTAGGGGCCTAGAAGCTTTACTTCACTTGAACATGTAAAAAAATGTGTAACTTTAAACATATATCTGAATCACTAAGGAGATCCTTAGCTTTCTTTGAGTATTATTAAAAGACTGGAGCAGAGGCGGTATTCAGCAGGTTCTGACCAGTTCTGGAGAACCAGTAGTGGAAATTTTGAGTAATTAGAAGAACCAGTAAATACCACCACTGACTGGCCCTGCCCCCTTCTAGTCTCTGTCTCCTGAGTCCCAGCTGATTGGGAGAAAATGGGGATTTTGCAGTAACCTTCCCCTGGAGTGGGGAGGGAATGGAAATTTTACAGTATCCTTCCCATGCCACGCCCACCAAGCCATGCCACGCTTACCAAGCCACGCCCACATAATTGGTAGTTGAATTCCACCACTGGAATGGAGGTGTGGTATCCCTCCAACCATATATCATCCACTTCAATCTCCCCCCTTCCCCCCCATCTCTGATATTATCTACAGCACAAAGCTTTGGAGACAGGAAAACTCCAGGTGAGTCTTCTAGTTATCAGTGAACAGGATTCAGCAAATGATGTCTGCAACAAATGATGTCCCCAAAGAGAATCAATAATAATGAAAAGCAACTGTTTTATTTGAGGGTTAGGGTTGTTGATTTTGGTAAAACTATGCAATCTTCAAGCAAACCAGTGAAAGAAAAGTTGGAATTTTTCATAATGGGATATATTTCCATAGAAAAACATCATTTACATTTGTTAATGTCTGATGTTTTTAAGTTACAGGTATGCATAATCACATTAATTCATAAGTGCAGACTGCAATGCATACTTAGATGCCAAAATATTTCTGCCCAAGATAAATAGCAAGCCAAGAGAATTAATCTTAAACACTTAATTATTTGGTTTTTTTCTTTCATAAATCAAGTCAGTAACATTCTTTGTAGAAACTGATTTATCAGTGATCTCATTTTTATCCCCCCCCACAAAAAAAAGCCACGAACAAGCAAAGACTCTTAAAATGTGCTTATTGATTATTTACCATTCTTTCCCCTAAACAACATGAAGCAATGGGCTTTTTATATAATGATGCCTGGATAAAAGTATTCCTGTCTCCCGAAATTTGCTTCACATGATTAAACCAATAGAATAGAGATTACAGTTTGCCAGCAGAATAAAGAAGACAAATTGATTCATAGTTGTTGCTGGGTTTATAATTAAATTGCAGTTTTGCTACTTATCTTATTTATCTGCTGTAGGTGAAGGCTATTTAGACACATCTGAGGAAAATTAATTAAAATACCTCTACAATTGCTTAAATACGGAAAACTTCTAAACTATAAACCTAAAAACTAGTAGCAGCTCATTAGAGACTGCTTTGGTTAGACAAAATTTGTTTCTTAAGCCTGAAATATCCAGTGGGTTCCTTCTTTTCCCCCGTTTATTCTTCTTTTCTGTATTATGTAACCACTTAATGATGCTTGCAAAAAGTAGTTATACGTTGCCAAGCAGTTGCATATTCAACTTCTCAGGAATAATAAGCTATTCCTTAAAAATAAGATTTGCATCCCTAAAAAAGGACATACAATTTTATACTAAAGAGACTTAGATATTGCACAAGGGGGGAATTGTGCTACCTGCAGAGGTGGTATTCAGACGGTTTCACCTATTTGGGAGAACCGTTTGTTAACTTTCTGAGGAGTTCGGAGAACCCATTATTGGAAGAAATCTCCTTCCAACAGCCTTTTGGTTTTTTTCCCCACTTTACAGGGCTAATCCTGCCAGGAAGGCAACATTCTTCCTAATGTTTCTAGCCTAATCCTTATCTTCATTGCCCTGCTTACAGAAACTGCCTTATTACATTGTAACAGCTAATGGTTCTTAGCAGTATGCCAGTGGTGGGTTGCCAATTTTTTTACTATTGGTTCGGGCGCTCACACGCAACACTTCTGCGCATGCACAGAAGCATCTGTGCAGGTGGGCGGAGCCTCCCTCTGCCACTACTACTGTTTTGCCCAATCCAGGCCGAACCAGGAGCAACCCACTTCTGCAGTACACCCAGACTTTTGCCTTTTGCTTGAGTTTTTTTTCTTTGCTGGTATTAGTGGCTTGACTTTTGTAAAGGGGAAGGGTTGTTTTAAGTTTTTTACACTGCTTTAGTGGTTCCTGGCACTTGTCCTTTTTTTTTTTGGGTGGGGCATGTGATCTTTCTTTAAATCTGGATGATTTCCCTAGGATATCTTGTGAGGTGAGTGAAACCTCACAAGTGGTGCAAATGGATCTAAGGATTGCTTCTCCTGGGTGTGAAAGGGTGCTTTGTCAGTTCACTGACCACAGGAGTTTCTTGTCTATTGGGATTCTTCAGTCATCCAGGTCATGGTTGTTCCAAAGGTGCTTTATCAAGAGGCAACGGGACTTTCTTGATTTCCAGAAAGTCCAATTGCCTCTTTAAAAGTACCTTTTGGACAGGAGTCTCTTGCATTGCTTTAGGGTGGCCAAGGCACATGATTGCTCATTGATCGTAAGTTTTTTTTTTAAAAAAATAGGAGGTAGGGGTATGGATCCTCCAATTTGTTTTAGTTTTCTCTCATGATAATAAGGCTTAGTAACATAGCACCAGACTTGAAGTTTATTTAGATATCTGTGGCATGTACTAATTTTATTGTGGTCCTGACAAGCTTGGGAGGCTTGAACCTGGATCCCCTATATAATTTATTAATTTGTCTCTAGCTCAGGATTTTGTAGCTCAATATGCCCACCCATTTTCTGGAGAGCTTAAATGACCTCTGTGCTAAAGGGTTTCACTTTATGAGCAAGAGTTGGCTGCTGATAGTTATCATTGCATTTTAACTATTTTAATCCCTCAAGGTGCTCTACAGTGGTGGGTTACGACTGGTACGCCCTGGTACGGGCATACCGGTGCCTGCAGGGAGCACCAGGTACTGCTCCGGTATGGTGCTCCGGAGGGCCCACCCACCCACCTGTGCTCTTTACTGGTATTTGAAGTTTTCAGGGCTTCTGCACAGGTGCACGGAGCACACGGTGCCTGCGCAACGCTCCACCGAGCAGTTGGAGCATCACAGGTGATAAGCACGCATGCATGCGCCACGTGCGTTCATGTGGTGGGCATCCAGCCCCATTGCACCATACCGGTTGCATCAGGATCTGGAACCCACCACTGGTGCTCTAGCATCCTGCCTGATTTGTAACTCCAGCTTGCAGGTGATTCTAATCCAATGATTGGTATTTAGGGCAGCTTTTTGCAAGCAAAGAAGCTTTTTGTATTTTTGTACAGGTAACCCTTGACTTACATCAGTTCATTTAGTGACCATTCAAAGTTACAACTGCATTGAAAAAAGTGACTTATGACCATTTTTCACACTTAGGACCGTTGCAGCATCCCCACGGTCATGAAAAATCGGGTGAGGTGAAGTAGCCCTCAATGTGAGTGATGTTGAGTTGGCCACACCCACCCAGTCACATGACCACCCAGCCACACCTACCCATCTGGTCATTAGGGCAGAGAACCAGTTGTTAAATTATTTGAATGCCACCACTGGCTACCTGCTTTAACTAGCTCTAAAGAGAAGTGAAAAAAATGATGTGGAACCACAGTAGAACAGTTGTGCTACTCAGACTTCTAATTAGTTAGGTGACATTTGTGTCTGGTGTACTCATAAAGACCATATGTATGAGAAGCCCTGTTTCTGGATGAATGTTTTGGATGAATGTTAACATTGTCACATTTAAATCAAGATTTATTATATTTTCTGTGTCTCCGTATTTTCTATGCTTCATTTGATTAAGCAGCTATACTCTACCCTGTGAGAACTTTCGGATAAATATTGTTTGTTATAAACCATTAATTGCAGATAGAAATGGAGGGACAGAGATGCAATTATTTGCCTGTATGCATTGCTGACTTCTTTATAGACAGCGATGAGGTTTAAACCTTCCATTTAATTTTAATACCTTAAAAAAAAAACCTCGAGGAACGTAAGCACCCATTGTAGATCACGTGGAAATTTTTGCATCACCAAGGACTGCCCAGAAGAAATTGCTTGCACAAAATGGAGTAGGCATTTTTAAACGTTATTTGCAGATATATGTAATAAAAGTTTGCAGCTTGCCCTTGATGATTGAGCAAAAAATTCAAGTCTTGTGTTCTTTGAAGTTTATTTGTGCTATGACTGCAGAATGGAAAGGAAATACATTTTGGCTTTTGTCACTGAGCTGAGCATTAAGAATAATGGAAGGCTGCACTCTTGGTCATCCAGGAGGAATCTTTGGACAGCTTGAGGCCATCAACCAAGGGGCAAGAAGTTTTATTTACCCAGGCAGGAAGAATATTACCTGTTTTCTTCTTCTTTTTCCTTCCCTGCCTTTCTTTTTTTTAATGTTTCTCTAGCTCGTAAACTTTCAAACAGTGTTCAAATTCCAGTAGTAGAGAATACACAGTATTGGAGCCTTGGTGTTCTTTGGGCTGAGATGTTTTCTTACCTTTCTTTACAAGGCGAGGTATCATCCTATGTTAACAATGATGTTTATAGAAATTATAGAAACAAGCATAAAACTTCATCCTTCATGCACTGAGTAACCTAATCTGTTGCGGGAACATCTGCATGAAAACAACCCACTTCAAAGGACAACAAGAATATAATAGAGGTGAAGGTAAAGGCTCCCCTCGCACATACATGTTAGTCATTCTCGACTCTAAGGGGTGGTGCTCATCTCCGTTTCAAAGCCGAAGAGCCAGCACTGTCCAAAGACATCTCTGTGGTTATCTGGCCAGCATGACTAAACGTCGAAGGCACATGGAACGATGTTACCTTCCCACCAAAGTTGGGACTTGCACGTTTACATGCTTTCGACTTGCACGTTTACATGCTTTCGAACTGCTAGGTTGGCAGAAGCTGGGACAAGTAACGGGAGCTCACTCTGTTACGCCGTCTAGGGATTCAAACCGCTGAACTGCCAACCTTCTGATCGACAAGCTCAGTATCTTAGCCAATGAGCCACCGCATCTCTTATAATCTAACATAAACCTTTAAAAAAAATAGAACCAGCTAAAGATGCAAGAAAGGGGAAAAATAAAAGAAAAATACAAAAGAAAGAAAAAAAGAAAAATGCAAAGCAGTAGTTTCTGATTTTCTTTATACAGCAGTCATACTTAATTCTTGAGAAGTCTGGAGCATTGTTATGGGAAGCAAGATAATGCTTCTCTTGAAACACTATTGAAAAAAACTTCCCCTTTACAGTATGGAAACTCGATGCCCCTGTATCCAACCCAGCTGGAATTCAAGGTCTATTAATAAATCAGAGCTCTGAATAAAATTTTATATGTAGATGGGTACAAATTGAATCAGTTTGGAGAACCAGTTCATGAACACAAATGTTTATATCCAAATTAGCTCATAGTTGGAAAACCACATCAAAACAACAAAAGAAAATATTAATTACACACGAGTGCTGAAGCAATATACAAAAAGGAAATAAAGATTATTCAGGAAACACACATATACACAAATGCATATTATAGGATGCATCTACATTAACAAGGTGGCTCAGTGGGTAAGATGCTGAACTTGTCAATCAGAAAGGTCGGCAATTTGGCAGTTTGAATCCCTAGCACCACGTAACGGAGTGAGCTCCCGTTATTTGTCCCAACTTCTGCCAACCTCGTAGTTTGAAAGCATGTAAAAATGCAAGTCCAAAAATAGGGACCACCTTTGATGAGAAGGTAATAGTGTTCTATGCACCTTCAGCATTTAGTCATGCCAGCCACATGACTATGGAGATGTTTTCAGACAGTGCTGTCTCTTCGGCTTTGAAACGGAGATGAGCACCACCCCCTAGTGTCAGGAACGACTAGCACATATCACAGTTCAAATTAAACATTAAAATGAAATTTTCATTTGGTCAGGTGTGTTCTGAATTTCCTGCAATGCATTCAATCTGAAATTTATATTTGGAAGAGAGATAACTGAGAAAGAGGACTGTATAAAACAAAAAGGGCCATTTCTCATATCCATGTGCAACTTTGTTTAACTGTATGCTAATTTTAAAATGTTGCTGCCTGGTGAACTAAAAATAAATGAACCTGATAAAGCTGCAAAGAAAAAAAGTCTTTAGCAAATATGCAGTGACAAGTCATAGGCAGTTGGAAGAAAAATGCTGCTGTGACAGTCATTCAGCCCCTTGAGTTAATAAAAATGGAAAATATCCCAAAGTGATATGAGTTATGAACCCATAGTTTTGCAATAAGTTGAAAAAAAATCACTCTATGCGTTTCTGTCTCGTGGGCTCAGGCTTTTCCCATTCTCTTTTTCTTTCAGTGCATCATTGCAAGTTGCATTGTTCAAACTGAGCTGCAGCTCAGTTATTCCCTGATCGCTTTGGGAAAGGCAAGTTCTGAACAAGGTGATCCATGGGAGATGCTCAAAGTGTGAGAGGAGCAGCATATAAATTTAATCAGTAAATAAATAAATGGGAGCGATGGGGTTAAAATAATCGGGATGGTAGCCATGAATATGTGATCAAAACTCAGGGTGGTAGTCATGAATATGTGATCAAAGCTTTGTCTGTTTTTTAATGTACCGGTATTTCATAATATAGACTCCTGCTGTTGCCTAAGGCTGAGAAAGAACCCGTTCTAAAGCCAGGGCAGATGGTGAGAGTCAGTATAGCCAAGATTGAATGAGATGGATTTTTCTTCTGACTTGATGTAACCTTTTGTTGCTTGATATCATCCAGATGTTGTATGCTTTCACAAATTCTGGCCCAGAATTAGGGCTGATGGGAGTTATTGGAAAATATCTGGTTGCCTACTTCTGATATGTGAATAGATTGTTGTTATCCTTCTTATTTATCCTCAATCTTTATCACCCCTGTGGTTTCAGTGTTCTTCCCATCACGACTTGGTCTTTGATTTCAGAAGTCTCAATGCATTCTTATCTATTTCTAGAGACTCTAGAAAAAGTGCAGAGAAGAGCAACAAAGATGATTAGGGGACTGGAGACTAAAACAGGGGAGACATGATAGCAGTGTTCTAATATCTCAGGGGTTGCCACAAAGAAGAGGGAGTCAAACTATTCTCCAAGGCACCTGAGGGTAGAACAAGAAGCAATGGTTGGAAACTAATCAAGGAGAGAAGCAACTTAGAACTAAGGAGAAATTTCCTGACATTTAGAACAATTAATCAATGGAACAGCTTGCCTCCAGAAGTTGTGAATGCCCCAACACTGGAAGTCTTTAAGAAGATGTTGGATGGCCATCTGTCTGAAATGGTATAGGGTTTCCTGCCTAGGCAGGGGGTTGGACTAGAAGACCTCCGAGGTCCCTTCCAACTCTGCTATTGTATTGTATTGTATTGTATTGTATTGTATTCAATCTCTTCCTGCTCATTTTCTCTTCTCCATCAGCTTATCTGCTCTCCTTTCCTTAAATACATATTTTCCTTCCTTCCCTCCCTGCCTTTTCTTTGTTAAAGTCAACAGCTGCAGGCCAGACATATGTTGACCAGGCTCATATTTAATGCTAAGCCATAGTTTGCTTAGCCATAATTAACTAAATACACCATAATTGGGGGAGTTCCTGCAAAGCAGGAACCAAAGCGAAACAAACGACATCATGACTGATGGTCAGTGTAGTAGCCTATCTAGTAAGAATAAACGTGTATGATTAATTTTTCTCCCATTTTTTTTAAAAAATTAATGTGTTGAATCTTGATTTTCAACATAATTGTTCTTAAGCAATATTTTATTCATGAAACTGCTTTTATTGATTTATTGTTTCATTTAAGGCTTCATTAAAGTAGTCTGTTTTTAACGTTTGTTTTATTGTTATTCTTTTAGAATTTTGACTGATGTAATTTTCCTTGGAACAACCTAGTTTACTATAGAAAAAAAAAACAGAATGCGTCATCTTCAGAAAAAGTTGACATAACCATAACCTCATTTCACCAGCACCATAAAGAGCCTGAAAAATGTATAGCATGCCGACACCAACTATCTGTAAAATATGCAATCCGTAAGCTCTGTTGTTCTCTGTCCTACCCCTACAGTAGATGGCACAATTTTGGCTGTACAAAGATCTAGATTTGGCAAACATAGTAAAGAATACAGAAGTGAAATCTGAAGCTTACTATTTCTCAGGAATGCAGAGACCTTTGTATGCTATTTTCTCCCACCAAAGATCACTGTCTCCTCACTCCTGCATACCCCTGAGTATTTGCTGCCATTTATTCTGGACATTTATTCCAAGGTTCAATGACATATGTTTTCCCCAAAAGGGCATAGAATAACTTGTGGCTGAATATACATGGGTGCTTTTTTTGCATTTTTTAAGGGTCGGGAAAAAGAGAAAATCTCTTTTACTCAAGCTATGGTCCCAATCCAACCCGTTGCTTTTGCTACAAAGGATCAAAAGTGTCATGTCCTTGCTTCCTCTGGATTGCAGAATGGGTCCAGATGTATATGGTAAAAGCAGAACCCTCAAATACACTCAGAAACTTTTATTCCTGGAGAGGCAAATCTAATCAAAAGTTCTCCTCAAAAGTTATAGGGACAGAGATCTATTGAAAATTTAAAACAAAAAGGAACTCCTTTTGGAATTTATTGGAGAGGTACCATTAGGAAGTTCAAGAAGGAAGAGACTTGGCCTAAGGAGTGTATGCATTTATGCATTCTGCATTCTTCTTCTTCTTTTTTTTTAGAAAATCAAGTTGATTTTCAAGGTATGGGAATACATTGAGAATTTTACTACTGATCGAATACCCCCTCTGTTCATTCTGAAATGCCATTTTTTCAAGTGCTAATAGGATCGACCAATTAGAGATTAGACCTGACAAACTCCGAACTCCCAAAATTTCTTAAGGAAATCGGCACCGGATGGAATTCTGCCCAGAAATCTACTCTATGCTCCAAACTTTTTTCTGAAGTATAAGGTAAGGTGAAAAGAAGAGTTTTCTTTATTACATTAATTAATTTGAAGTATTTTATTTATTTGGACAATCTGCCCCAATATTGAAATCTACAAAGATATTTAGATTGTCTTTAGCCCTTCTGGGATAACACTTTGTAGAAAAGCAGAGGAAAAGAAAGGGCAAGGAGAAAGGGCAGTGAATGAATGCATGAAACACAGTCACAAGAAAATACATTTTCAGGTTTCCAAATCTGGATTGCACAAATCTACACTACCATTTCCCCCCCTCTGTGTTTGAATGTTTGAGTCTCAGAGACTGTCTGGACAAATCCCTGCAATTTTCTTCACCAAGTTTACCAGAAGTTAGCTTGTCATTGCCTCCTTCCTAGGGCTGAGAAAAAGTGACTGGCCCAAGGTCACCCAGCTGACTTTGTACTCTAAGATGCGAGTAGATTAAAATAATGGTTTCCTAGTTCCTAGCCTGCTACCTTAACCACTACACCAACCATTAAATAACATCAAACTGAGATAGATGCATTTAGAAAATATTGCCATTAAATGATTGTTTGGATTTATGAGCTCTATTCTGGTTCTGCTTATACTTTCTTCAAGTGATGCCCGTTGCTTACCCTGATTCATTATAATTTCTCCCTCCCACAGCCAACTTTTTACATCGTATTTTTATTCTAAAAATGTCAAGCAGATTTGAAACAGGTACCATTAGTTGTATCTCACACAAAGCATATAATTAGGAGGGAGAAATAAAGGGAGTAAAAACTGCACCTACAGTCAAATGCCTAGCATTTATTCATTAAATTAGTCTGTCCCCAGCCAGTTTCCTGCCCAAAACCATGACAGTGATATCCATGTCAGCTTTAATTAGAACAATCATTTGTGCTCTTAGTGTTTAGAACAGATAAGTACACCCTGTTATAAATCGCTGATACATTCTTGGACTCTTAGCAACACTTACATTTCTTCTGATTCTCTAAGTTGGTGCCAATTTACTAACCTAATCAGTGATAATTTTTTGTGGATTCATGACAGCAATTTAAAGGTGCTTAGTAGCAGATTTAATTATTTCTTAGCATTTCCTTGAAATATAAAGAGATTCACAGAGGCCCATGCATCAGAAATAAGAAGTTAAAGCCAAGGTGCTATGCACCAACCTGACTTCATAGGAATGCCACTGGATCCCACAAGGTCAAGAAGAATCTGTAAGAATAGAAGTTAGGGGGCAGTTCTTCAAAAGACTACCATTTGCTTGATGGAGAAAAGAAAAGCAGGATGGCATTTTGCAAGCACACTGGGGTATACATACCTGGACCTTCTTTATGAAGCAGAGTTGGAATATAGTTACTATTGGTAGATGCCACATATGCAGGATCACTGAAGAAATGTGGTAGGAAAGAATTAATACAATTTCTTTCTATCTTCCCAAATCCATTCTCCCCATCTTATCCAGGGTAAAAAAAAAATGAGTCATTTCAGTGGCGGGATCCTACCGGTTTAACAACCGGTTTGGTGATCATGTGCTTTGCTCACGCACGTGCCTAATGCACACTGCACGGGTGTGCACAGTTTGGAGAACATTTACCTTCCACATTACTGCTGTGAAGGAGCAATCTGCTCTGCCATGTGACTTACCTGAAAAGATGTAGGCAAGTAAAGCCCAGGGGTGGGCAGGCGGTCAGAGCAAACTGGTTCACTCCCAGCTGATTGTTGGAGCTATTGGTTCACCTGAACCAGTCCGAACTGGTAGAATCCCACCCCTGAGTCATTTGCTGAAAATGAGTAGCAGTGAAGGGGAAGCAGGCAGGTTAGACAGCCATATCTTAGTGAGATTAGCTGAGAATAGCATGGCATCCTGGTTCTGAACTTTCTCCTCCAGGAAGAGATGCTATGGGAGATTAATCAGTGGTAGGTTGCCATTTTTTTTACTACCAGTTCAGGCATGCTCACACACACGCTCACATACAGGTGTGATGCTTCTGCGCATGAGCAGAAGCGTCTGGGTGGATGGGCGGAGCCTCTCGCCACCACTACTACCGGTTCACCTGATCCGGGCTGAACCAGGAGCAACCCACCTCTGAGATTAATATACAAGAAAGATGTGGTGCTGTCCGTTAGCTTACCAGCTCACCGTTCCTACTAGCCTCTACTGTCCTGTCCTGGAACTAATCATTCTAGGGTTAGGGTTAGGAGACAGTTCAGGGTTTCTTATTTATCCCTTTGTATTTACATGACCTGTGGCTACCAGTGGTTGAGAAAGTAAACATCCTGGGGAAGAGAAGACAGAACAGAGAGTTCCTTTTCAAACTTCAACTGGAATCAAGCTCAAGAAGGTGCATTGCATATCAGCTGCAGAAACTGTTTTTCCAGAAAAGGAATCATAAGCCTCATTTTTAAAATCATAATGTGTATGCGGTAAATTCCAATATGCTTGGAGCTAATCTTAATACATTTGTGTTGTTATTATTCAGGATCCATTAAGCTGCACAGCTGTATTCTACACCCCATCAGATGGCATGAAATAGTTGTTTGTAGCACTAGGTGTTTTACTTTCAAGGGCTGAAATGCATGTACCGTCTTTTATATCAACATTAAGATTAGATCAACTATGCACATTTTCTCCAAACTTCAGGATGTGCCTCTCTATTCATTCAATAGCATCTAATTTAAATACTGATTCTTCATAAAGAATGGAAATTATGTTAAAAGCTTGGAAAGTTAAAATGCAAAGACACGGAGGGTTGGAGTGGGTAACATTAGTTGTTTAAAAAATTGCATAACAGAAAAACTTGGATTATAATACCCTCTTGCAACTCTAGTATGGCATGTTTAACTTACAGTAGTGTATTGGCTTGAAACTGTTATTCAGTCTCATTGGAAGTGGCTCCATTTCACTTCTATAAGCTGTTTCAAACTCTATTGAGTATGATACTGAGAATACATTCTGTTTTTCACAGGCTATGAAGAAGAGGAAGAAGAGGAAAAAGAACAACAATACTTTCCAGCATTTTGCCTATTGAAGTGTACGTAATATACCATAATTTCATTGAAACATCAACTCTAATATACTATTTTTGATTCTATCATCCAAATTCTGCTTACAATTATTTTTTAATTTCAAAATGCCTATTTGGATAATTCATTCTACAAGTGAAGACAGGTATCAAACTTGAACATTGGGCACTATCTAATAAAATGAAATTCAATGGTGAAAAGAGTAAGGTTCTACATTTAGGCAACAAAAACGGAATGCACAGGTACAGTATAGGTGGTACCGTGCTCAATAGTAGTAACTGTGAGAGGGATCTTGGAGTTCTAGTGGACAACCATTTAAATATGAGCCAGCAGTGTGCAGCAGCTGCCAAAAAAGCCAACACAGTTCTAGGCTGCATCAACAGAGGGATAGAATCAAGATCACGTGAAGTGTTAATACCACTTTATAATGCCTTGGTAAGGCCACACTTGGAATACTGCATTCAGTTCTGGTCGCCACGATGTAAAAAAGATGTGGAGACTCTAGAAAGAGTGCAGAGAAGAGCAACAAAGATGATTAGGGGACTGGGGACTAAAACATATGAAGAACGGTTGCAGGAACTAGGTATGTCTAGCTTAAGAGAAAGAAGGACTAGGGGAGACATGATAGCAGTGTTCCAATATCTCAGGGGTTGCCACAAAGAAGAGGGAGTCAAGCTATTCTCCAAGGCACCTGTGGACAGAACAAGAAGCAATGGGTGGAAACTAATCAATGAGAGAAGCAACTTAGAACTGAGGAGAAACTTCCTGACATTTAGAACAATTAATCAGTGGAACAGCTTGCCTCCAGAAGTTGTGAATGCCCCAACACTGGAAGTCTTTAAGAAGATGTTGGATAGCCATTTGTCTGGAACAGTATAGGGTTTCCTGCCTAGGCAGGGGTTGGACTAGAAGACCTCCAAGGTCCCTTCCAACTCTACTATTGTATTGTATTGTATTGTATTGTATTGTATTGTATTGTATTATCTTCCAGGGATCAGCATTAAGTAGCAGAGTAACTTTCCGTGTTGAGATTTCAGCTCCGATGTCCTAACCAAACCAGTCATCACGGAAGAATTAAAGGGAAGGTATTCAAAAACACTGGAGAATAGTAGATTGATCAGAATGAATCTAGAACGTTATGAAAAATATGAAAAATGCAAACTTAAACATAGATCACATCTTGGCTTAGGATCTCTGTAGGCTAATGGTAATACATTTTTTTTTCATTCTGTTACCTATATTTCAGTCAATGATTAGAAATGTTTCTCAAAAGGCAATCTGAGTTTATACACAATTGCAATGCGGTATGCCTGTTTTGAAATAAAATTGTTCCAAATATTAATGTGGTCCTGAAAAACCCCTTTGCTTTTTAAAATAAACATTCAAGTTCTTTTGAATTACATTCCAGATTAGAAATTTGTGGGCTACAGAAATGAAGAGCACATGTTTTTTATGATTGAGAAAGAACTGAATATGACAAGGCTATTTTCCATTAATAAGACAGAGATATAAATAGCTTGTCTCTTTCTCTGTATCTGAGCAAATCTTTCCTTCCCAGGAAGAACTTCCTTGGAGATTATTTCAAAATTTGGACAGTGCAGTCTAATATACTTGATTTCCCCCAGTTTTGGTTTAATAATGTGAATGTTTTAATTGTATAATATGACATAACTATATGCAAATATGTCAAAAAGTATTTTCATGTAGTTAGGTCACATTATACAATGAGGGGTGTTCTTGATGAATATTCTCCTTTGTGTGTATTTTTGGGTCTCTCTATATATGTCTATATGTGTGCATATGAATGTGTATATGTGTGTGTATAATGTGTGCATTATATGTGTATTTTGTCTATCTATCTATCTATCTATCTATCATCTAAAGTTTTTTTTTTCATTTTTTCATTTTCATAACATATAACCACATGTAAACTATTACATAGCCAACATCATATTGTATTATTAAATGTTTACATCAATTCATCTTACCATCAATTCCCAAAAACAATCATTGTCTCTTCTGCTCTCCATACACCATATTTAGGAACTGTTAGAGATCTTGATGGTGACCAGCAAGTATTGGCCTAGCATTATATATGTTAAGGTTCAAGCTGCTGTTCTGCAATTTCAGAATGATATTTCAGGATTGCATTGTTTATGTTGTCTCTTATTCAGGCTTTTATAATATTCTCCATATAAGAAAAAAATCTTAGGAATTGAGAAATTGGAGTAATATCTATCTAATTATCTATCTATCTATCTATCTATCTATCTATCTATCTATCTATCTATCTATCTATCTATCTATCTATCATCTATCTATCATCTATCTATCTATCTATCTATCTATCTATCTATCTATCTATCTATCTATCTATCTATCATCTATCTATCTGTGTGTGTCTTTGTGTTTGTGTTTGAGTCAATATTATTTCTTGGCAATTGCCTGAAAATTGGCCTGCAGTTTTTTTGGGAAAATTTTGGAAGTGGTTTCCCTTTGCCTCTTCCTATGGCTGAGAGAGCGCAATGGAATAGCCCAAGGTCACCTAGCTGGCTTTGTGCCTAAACTGAGACTAGAATTTACGATCTCCTGCTTCTAATCAAGTGTCTTAACCACTACACCAGGGGTGTCCAAACTTGGGAACTTTAAGACTTGTGGACTTCAGCTCCCAGAATTCCCCAGCTTCTGGGAGTTGAAGTCCACAAGTCTTAAAGTTCCCAAGTTTGGACACCCCTGCACTACACCAAACTGGGTCTCTCAACTAGAGCAAAGGGGCATCCCAGAATCAGAAAAAGCAAGCTAACTATCTATTATCAGTAGCTATTTCTGTCCTTCTTTTCTTCCTTATATACATTCTCTGCTTCTTTTCCAAGGACTTCTCATGCATATTGGAAATAAGTGAGATAAATACCGGGTGTCAGAACTCATTTGCCCTGATTTACTTTGTGCCCTTTTCAGCATGGTGGTCCTTGAAGCACAAGGAAATCACATTTGATGAATATTACTTTGAAGACAGCCATATAGAGACAGTCAAAGATTCAGCAGATACAGGGAAACATTGCTAACTTCATTGTAGTAGACCATTCTTTGGGGCATTTGCTTTCAGAAATATTTAGACCATTTTATGGCTTATGCCAAGGATTTTCAATTTATGGTGTGAGAATCCACCAGAGCATCTCAATCTGTTAAAATGAAGCTAGTTACTACATATGGACAGTGACAAGCAGAGGACAAGAGAGGCATAAAATTAGCCATATTTGAGATGTTTGTTTATTTGTGTCATCACAATTACAATAAGGAATACTATATGACATAAAATTTAAAAGAAAAAAGAAAAAAATGAGTTGAAAAGTCAACGTTCACAAACCCAGGGGATAGATCTATAAAGAAACTAGCTGCATTTAAAACACTGGACTGTGAGAATTACATTTGAGACTAGCTCCACTAGACAAAGGGCAACTAAGCTTTTTATTTTTTATTTATAATTGAATTTATATTGTCGCCTATTTGCCCGTGGTGACTCAAGGTTTGTCGCCTATTGTCGCCTATTTGCCCGTGGTGACTCAAGGCTTAGTATACAGTATAAAAACCCATTTAAAACAGCAAAACTAATAAAAAGACTCCAATAAATTAATATAATAAAATCACCCCCCACCTCCCACCCCAGCAACAGCAGATCATACGAGCCATTTAATGGGCTCCATCCCACTCTGGGTTCCCCAGGCCCTCTGGCACAACCAGTTCTTTAATGCCTTCCTGGAAGAGTATTAAAGTGGGGGCCAATCTAATCTCAGGGGGAATGATAGCAGAGTTCCAATATCTCAGGGGTTGCCACAAAGAAGAGGGATTCAAACTATTCTCCAAAGCACCTGAGGGCAGAAGAAGAAGCAATGGGTGGAAACTAATCAAAGAGAGAAGCAACTTAGAACTGAGGAGAAACTTCCTGACAGCTAGAACAATTAATCAGTGGAACAGCTTGCCTCTAGAAGTTGTGAATGCCCCAACACTGGAAGTCTTTAAGAAGATGTTGGATAGCCATCTGTCTGAAACGGTATAGGGTTTCCTGCCTAGGCAGGGGGTTGGACTAGAAGACCTCCAAGGTCCCTTCCAACTCCAATGGGCTGCGGCTACTATTGTCCTTGCAACAACTAGAGGGGGGAGTATCTAACAATAGCAATAGCACTTAGACTTATATACGGCTTCACAGTGCTTTGCAGCCTTCTCTAAGCAGTTTACAGGGTCAGCATATGGCCCCCAACAATCCAAGTTCTCATTTTACCAACTTCGGTAGGATGGAAGGCTGAGTCAATCTTGAGCCGGTAAGACTCAAACTGCCGAACTGCTGGCATCCGGCAGACAGCAGAAGTACCATAGCTTGCTGTACTGCATTCTAACCTCTGTGCCACCACGACTCAATATATACTGAATTTAAACTTAGAAAGAGGAGACGTAACTTTGCTTTGACTTTGTCTAGTTATCAGCTGATTTTATTTCCTTACATAAATGTCATTTGTGAGTCTCATCTATCTTGGAGACACTATTCAAGGGTACAGCCTGTAATGAAGATGATCTTTCATTATCAGAGCTATTTAAGTTCATTAAGGTTCTGAGAAGATTGTCACTTCTCAGTTGAAAGTGATGTTTCTTATACCAAAAAACACATTTTACAATTCAACTTGCACTCATAAAACGTTTCTTCAAATCCCTCTGATAGATGTTATTTTTTGCACATGTAAGATTTTACTCATAGCCTTCATTACCATACCAAAATATATTCACATAAAAAGGTCAAGATTTCTTTGCATCAACTTTAATTTCTGGGGACTGTATGGACATATTTGCCTAGATTGTTAGCTATAATTGCAGAAGGGATTCACCACTGTTTTCTTCCAAAATGTTTTTCATCTTCCCAGTTAGCTACTTCTGATCTACTTCTTTATTTGTCATTAGAACATCTGCCTCAAGAGACAACTAGTCTTCATTGAGAGTGATGGATTCAAATATGTATTCTCAGATGCCCAATCAGCTCTTTCGGGTAAACCAGACAGAAAATAGGACTAGATGAACTAATTCTATTTTAATATGAAGCAAGATCAACATATCTTGCAAGTTTGAAGGTACAAATCTCCCATCATCAAATTTCACCATCCAATTAGGGTGAATCCTTCCTAACTTTCTTTCTCTGAAGAAGCAACTGGGGCTCAACTGGATGTTCTTCCATCTGTTGTCTGATTGCTCCTAGGATCATCTCCTCCCCTCATTCCTCAAGGTCATTTCCATATACCATGGCACCACTCTTCTGATTATCATTCTGTACCAGAGAATTTCTCAGTGAAAAATACTAAGAATCCAATGCCAATCCAGCTGGATCTACTAGGAAGAGAAAGAGTGGCTCGAGTGGCTCTGGGTTTGGGATTCGTTGGCTCATGGAGAATTGCCATCTTTAATCTTGGATGGGGTGGCACTCCCTCAAACGGACCCGGTGCTTAACCTGGGGGTTCTCCTGGAATCGTGACTCCTGCTCAAAGAGCAGGTGATGGTCATGGCCAGGAGGGCCTTTGTGCAACTGCAGGTTGTGCAACAATTACACCCTTTCCTGGACCGAGTTGGAGCCATTCCCTCCTGAGTCCCAAATGATTGGGAGGGAGTGGAGATTTTACAGTATCCTTCCCCACCTATGCCCACCAAGCCATGCCACGCCCACAGAACCGGTAGTAAAAAAAAAAATCCCACCACTGGTCCTTACTCTCTGTCCAGTGGTTGGTGTTGATTAGAGGAGAGGTCCAGGTTGCAGTGCCTACTTTGTGGGGTGTCTCAGTGTTTGAAATTTTCTCCTTTCTATTCAATATCTACGTTTAAAACCAATCACTCAATCAATCAATATTACAGGAAAGGCAAAGTCTTTGTCTTTGATTTTGTCTTTGATTTTATTTAATTGCATCACATGATAAACTAACAAGAACAATTTAATTACGTTGTAGCTTTATTACACTGGCTGTATTTCTCAGCCTATCTCAGGAAACCTCTGTTTGAAATAAATGCACTGCAACTATTACTGTTACTACTTATTACCATAAATGCTTAAGTTAGTAGTAATAAGCAGCTGATAATAATGGTGAATATCATACTGTATGAAGAATCTTCCATCCAAGCATATTTATAGGAAAATGTGGCAGTTCTCTTATTAATGGAAGCCAATGCCACCAGATCAATAGTAGTCAATCTAACACATGCTTACCACATGTTTTCATGGTTCATAAGAAAATAGAACAGATAAAATATTTAAAAAAATATTTATCAGTTCCAAGGCAAAATCAATCTTCTCAATATTCATTAATCCTACCCATTTCTGTAACAGACACAATCTGAGGTTGTAACACCTAGCCCCTTATTTTTGTCACAGGAAAAGCATAACAAATGCCTAATGATCATAAATGAACGTCTAATTTTCAAGCAATTAAAATAAAACAATTGCTGAATCAGTGTCTTTGTTTTGTTACAAAGATTTGCTTGTTCTAGCTGACTTCTCTATGGATGATTACAATCTCCTTGGAAATATGATTTTCTCTTCAGAAAACCTTCTTTAAACCTTCTAGGGAAGAGAGATGGCCAGAAGTGATTTCCTTTATCAGCATCTGAGTACTCTATTAGAGACATAGAGAACAGAAAACATAAAAAATATGGAACATCTTATATTCCAAAAAGACTTGCTGATCATTTGAAGTTCGCATATAGTTGCCAATAAATGAATAGTCTAACTTTTCCTTGTGCCACTCTAGAAGCTGCCATAATTGTCCCTTACTAATATTGATAGGAAGTCTATGTCTAGTTGCATATTTCAGGCACTGTGTGGGATAAAGAATGGTTATAGCTGAGTGAATAAATTGTCCTATTTTGATGTAATTGGACATCAAGGTCAGTTTAGATCTCTATTATGATGAATGTGTTTAACACGGGGATAAATTAATAATGGCTTTGACTTACTTTTGTACAATAACTATAGCTGTCATTGCTCTCTCTCTCTTTAAATCTTATCTCTTATCTTATCTTGTCTCTGATCTGAAATCTGATCTCATGCCAGATTTAAAAGGCAAGTAAGTCACTGATTTTTTTGGAAAAATTCTGCTTTGACAGTCTTGTGCTTTGCTTGAAAAATGTACAGAAATATTTAATGAGGTGACTGTCAACAGTACAATGATAAGTTTATAAGTGGACCTTATGATTAAACTAATGCATATTGGGATTTATTTTCTGATGCCTGAAACTTACTGTTCACTTTGGTTATTTTAGCCTCAAATATAAAAAGCACCATAATGCTTATGATAAAATACCATGTCAGAATCTGATATGCTGCAGGGGAAGGAGAGAGATGGAGAATGAAGGGATGTGTGGGGAAAGATCTTGATTTAGGAATGGAGATTTTTACTTCATTGCTAGAGGTAATACCCTGAGGATTTGGATATGTTTTCACATATTAAAATATAGTTTTAACTTATAACTAACTTCAGTGTTTTTTTTCAAGACATTTTGCATTGTCCCCCAAAAGGTACCAGTGCTATTAGCTGTTATTGTCTGTTGATTCACAGAAGAAGATGCTTTGTTTTTGAACCTTCAGTTGGGAGATCCACAGAGCAGGGCCAAGTGGAGGTGAATGACAAAGCATTGGGATGCTGAAATGCAAGAACTGTAAACATGCATACAATTACACAGGGAGTGAAATGTGTGCTATGACATTACAAAAGTTTTTTCACCATTTTACTGAAATCGTGGCTTGCTGCAAATGCTGTTGTTGATGTTACAGATATGTTGTCCTTGCTTTAGTACCATCCCCATGATTTCTGATGTCCTCCATGTGATCAGGTTTTCAATCCCCACACGAAAGTGGAAACTACATTTCAAACACCTGGGGGACAGACTCCACAAATGAATATTGAATCAGTGCATTTGTTTGAGATGTTTGAGAAGGGATTGTGAAGTGTGTGTTCTGTGAATAGAAAAATTAGCAAAATGAATTAGTAATTAGCAAAATGAACAATTGATCCATATTTGTGTGATGATATGTAGTTAACTAAGTGTTTAATGAAATGAATGTAATTGTTCCATTATTATTATTATTATTATTATTATTATTATTATTATTATTATTATTATTATTATTATTATTATTATTATTGCATCAACAGAATTGTATCACAGCAGCCAGTTGTTTCGCCGGATTTGGCATTAATTACTAGTCGGGCCCCACCCAGGGGCCTAGGACATCGTAACGTATTTTTGTAATATGTGTGCGGATCCAAGCAGTGCGGCCTTTTGCATTTGACTGATGGTGATTTTGTCAATTTTTAACTGTTTTAAATGTAATTCCAGTGCTTTTGGAATAGCACCCAGTGTGCCGATTACCACTGGAATTACCACTGCTGGTTTGTGCCATAATCGTCAAATTTCGATTTTTAAGTCCTGGTATTTCATGATATTTTCATATTCCTTCTCGGCGACCCTGCTATCACCTGGTATTGCGATGTCTATGATTGTAACCTTAATAAATCGCCTTTGATAAATAACCTCTTTTTCCAGGCTCTGAGTTGTAGTAACAAGCCATTATGGCATGGTTTTCATCTGCACTATATTTTTGTCGTTTTGTTGGCTGGTCCACTTGTAGCCCACTTGTCGGCGGATGTCCAGGGACCTCAACATCCGCCGTGGCCCTTGTTAACCCGCGCGACGACCGATGCGGTATAGAATTTTTATTTGTTTCCTTCACCATGTTATATGGGTTGGCGGTTTTTTTTTTATGGGGCCAGGTTGCCAACCTGACCCCAACCCTCCTCCTTTCTCATCCGGGCTTGGGACCGGCAACGGTGGAGTTGTTGTTGTTGTTGTTGTTGTTGTTGTTGTTATTATTATTATTATTATTATTATTATTATTATTATTATTATTATTATTTTGCATTATGGATGTATGCTACTAAATATTAGGAGGTATTGATATAGTTATACACTTGTCCCGAAAACCATTTTATTAAAAACTAATTTCTATTGTTAAGAAAAATGAATGTGCAGAATGAATAAAACAAGAAACCTCTCTTCCAGTGATATTGAATTGGCTGTCTTTACAACTAATAATAATAATAATAATAATAATAATAATAATAATAATAATAATAATAATAATAATAATAATAATTTTTAATTTATTAGCCGCTCCCTCTCCAAAAAGGACTCGGGGCGGCATACAATAAAACATATAAAAACATATGTGCAAACACATAAACAGCAAATCCACACATATACAAAGACATACATGCACAGAGGAGGTAACAATTACATCACATTAAGAATGTTAAAAAATCAGCCATTAAAATACCCCTTAATAATAACACAATTTAAAATTTAAAAGGACTGTCAGGAGGAATAAGAAAAAACTACGGTTGAGCCAGGCCAGATAATTGAAAAAGGTGGGTCTTAAGCTGTACACGGAAGGAGCGGAGATCGGAAGTAATCCTGATGTCACGGGGGAGGTCATTCCACAGGGCTGGGCCCATCACAGAGAAGGCTCTGCTCCTGGGTGTCGCCCCCCAACACTGTTTAGTGGACGGCACCCGGAGAAGTCTCTCTCTGTGTGAGCGGATTGGTCGTAGGGAACTATGCTTAACGTAGATGGTTGTGGACTTATAATCAGCTCTAGCTACAGCAAAGCACATGCCTGGCTCAGATGGTTCACTAGAGTTAATATATTCGCCTTTTCCCAGTCTTTCTGCCAATATTACTAAAGCTGTGATGGCAGATGCAGTTGAAGCTGACAACCTTCTGTTCTGGCACTGCAGGTGACTGCATTTTCAGCATCATCCTCAGTCTCTGGTAGGCTACATATGAACTCATCAATCATCACTGCAGTTGCAACATTCTTCCAATAGAAGCTAGTGGAGATCAGAGCAATTCACATTACCTGCATTGGAACAATTTCTTGCAGATGGAGGATTACAAGTTTAAAGAAGCGATGTCGATGTCATAATTTTGAATCAGGAGTATAGTTAAGAGTCAAGGTATCCATGATCTTGGGGCAATTTCAAGTTGGCTCAGAAGAAACCTGAAGCAAAGATTGGGCCAGGGGGGCGGGGGAGTAGATGTTTAAAATCTTATTTGTAGTGTGATAAATTGTGTATTTATAGTCCATTGAAAAAATATGAAACTCAAGTTGATGTGATTTCTGCACATTAGATTAACTTCCTATTTATTTACCATAGTTATCGGACATCTAGGATACACCAAGCACAATTCACTTATCCAGGCAGATTATATCAATTAAAATAAAGCAAGAAATTAAAATAAAAACCAATGAAATCTAGCAGTATAATTTAGAAATATAACTCACATTGTTTTGACTTCACTAAAACTCTTTCAGCAATCTTTGGTTTTTATTCTGAAACTTACCCAGCAATTATTCTAATAATTAATGCAGGCTCTTTGTGATACCTAATATATTTATAAATACTTATTCAATAACCTACACCTAACCAAGTATGTCATACCATTTAATCTAATGTAATTTACTTCTTAGCAACATAAGTTACTTTTAAGTAAAATGGCCTTTCTGGACAAGTGTATGGCCATATAAATGCTTCCTAATATTTAGTAACATACACGCAAACAGCATTGGAATAATTACATTCATTTTATTAAGCATAAGCATATATATCATTACACAAATAGAGATCTGTTGTTCATTTTGCTAATTAATGAATATACTATAAATATGATTTGGAGACAACAAGATGGGTGGCATATAAATTTAATAGTAAATAATTAAAAAATTCTATGAGTTTTATTTTTTTTCCATATAAAGTATTAAAATGAATGGAATCATGAAATACATGCAAGAAAAGTTCTAAGGCTGGAGCCCTTTCTCCAGTGGCAAGACTGATTTATTTGCAACCTTGGAGAAGGAATGTGTCAGGCTCCAAAAACTAAAAAATACATATCAGTCTTTTTTCCAAGAAAATTTATTTATTGTCTCTCACCTATAGACAGAATCTTGCCAGCTAAAGTATGCTAACACCTCCAGAAAGCATATACTTTGGGAACTATTAGGGAGAAGCCTTCTTCATCCTCATTCTCTCACTAAACTATCTGAACTGAGTTGTCTCTCCTTGGAAATCCATCTCCTTCCTCCTGGGAATCCAGACTACATGTCATCACATGAGGTAATATGCTTCCCACTCTCAACTGTTCCAGAATGATAAGGTCAATTATATCAAACACTGATGAGAAATCAAGGAGGGACATGTGGTTGTACTCCCTCCATTCTGAGTCTACCATAAGTCATTCAAAAAATCTCAGTGTTAGATTCCAGAATGAGTAGAGAAAGATGAAGGATTTGCATTATAGTGTGTTCCAAAGAACTTTTTTGCTTTTGAAACTAAAGCATTGCACCTTCCTCAAGTTATCATTTGAAAATGGATTAAATTTATCTTTAGATCTATATGCCTCTTGCAAAGGAAGAGTGCATTATTCCTTGTTTGAATATAGTATTAGCTTCAACATAATCAACATATTGAAATTTTAAGAAAATCAATGCAATAAAAGATGAGCCATTTCTGATATTTGGTGGAACAACCTTTGTCCCCCTTAAAATGCCTAAGAATAACCAGGGCATTGTGGAGAAAAAGCTGTTAATTGAGATCATTAAGAGATCAAGATTAATTACTATTCAAAGAAAAACCCTGATAATTGTAAGCTATTTGTAGCCTCAGAGATGAGTAAGGATTTTATTTCATTAACTCTAAATGAGAAATTTCTTTATAAACAAGATAAAAAGTGTGTGTGTGTGTGTGTGTGTGTGTGTGTGTGTGTGCTTTTTAGGAATGAATAAGGCAGGAAAGTCAGGGTTATCCAGGACTGGAAAGCATTTAACTAGGTTTATACATTGAATTAGGATTATCAACTCTTTCATCAGATAAACTCTTTATTTTCATCTCATAGCAGGAAATGCAACAAGATTCATGGGAAAACCTGGACATTTTCATTCCAACAGTGTGCAAACTTGAGTTGCCATGTACGAGTAGGCGGCAATATAAATTTTCTAAATAAATACATAAAAAAGAGATGTTTTTATTCAGCTTTTTATGTTGGATGGAAGAATTATGACGGAAGAATTTGCCAAAATTCCCAAATAGGGGTGGTCTGCTGGGGGTTAACAGTGGTTTGGGAGAACTCTAGCTAAGATTCTGTGCAGTTCGGAGAACCCCCAAATCCACTCCTGGCTGCCCTGCCTGCCCCACCCTTCCCAGGAGTCTCCACGCAGCCCATTTTGGATGCAGGTAAATGCAAGGCGTGCATGGAGCTTCAGGGAGGGTGAAAAACGGGCCTACCAGAAGTTCAGAAGGTGGAAATAGGCTCGTTTCTGACCTCTAGAGGTCCTCCAGAGCCTGGGGAGGCCATTTCCGCCCTCCCAGAGGCTCGAGGAAAACCTCTGGAGCTCGGGGAGGGCAAAAGCATCTTCCCCACTGTGGTGCAGGAAGCTGACTAGGTCACACCCACCATGGCCACATTCCCCAGCAACCAGGCAGAGAACCCCTTACTAAAATTTTTGAAGCCGAGCCCTGTTCATAAGATTATACAGGAGGTTCTGTTCCGCTTTGTGTTGTTCCCCAATCAACCCCACTAATTAGACCACACTAGGAAACCAGTTGCACCATGAAGATTAAACCTTTATATTATTTAGATAGGCTGTAGTAACAGAATCTTGCAAGTATGATTGTAGTATAGCTTTTCCTATATCTTATATCCCAGTGAATGAGGGAGGCTTTTGGCTAGAACTGCTTCCAAATATTATCTTGCTTTCGAGGACTTAAGGAATGTTTGAGATTCCTTTTCCTAGGTTTACATTTCTTGCAAATTTCCATCAAAATCATCTTCTGTACTGCCTACTGTACATTCCCAGATGAAAACATAGTTTAATGGTGGTTGTCCAATTCTGAAATGTTTTTTTTTGCCAACTCTTTTATTATTTTTTATTCTATGAAAAATGAAAGGAATTTTATGGAGGAAGTAAATATTTGGAGAATTGGAAGAAAGACTTTAAAACAATATTAATGCATACTAGGGCTTGCATTTGATCTCCTAACTACACTTGGAAATCTATTTCAGTGAGTAGCTTCTAGTTCATAATTGCTAGTTTAGATGTCATCTAAATTAGGCCATTATACATGATTGAGCTAAATGAGAAAGTCATTTAGAAATGGATTGAAGGAATCATAGGCCACCATCACTGGAGAACTCAAGAATATATGATCATCTAAAATGTGACATCCTAAATTAAATATGCTTAATATATGTAATTTGTCTCTAATGTTCTTGAGCACTGCAATGTAGCAATGTGACAATTTTTCTTGAGGTGACGCATACATGTATGAAAAATATTCTGAAACTTAATGTGGCCAAGCAGATAAAATTTTGAAATTCTCAGAGGGTTGCAGCTGGATAATCTAGTACAATTTAGGTATTTTGATTTCCAAAAATCCTTTGACAAAATCCCATATTTGAACAAACATTTCTTATGGTAAAATGGCCCATTTAAAGTGTTGGAAAATTACTCCAGGCAATTTCCAATTTAGTTGGCACCCAGTAGATTCCTCATCCTGATAAGATCCAGATCATAGAATGCCTACACATCACACAGTACATCTAGTAATATAGCTCTATTTATTAAACATCTGTAAACATTAAAACAATTGCATGGGAAAAATGGAGTAAACGTCAGGCAACAATTTATATTATCTATGCAATTATATCTATTGATGCCAACAGAGATCAACATTCCAGAGCCAATGGAAACAATTCTGTGGTAACTTGCTTGGATTGTCCCTTGATTATTTCCATTTTCATACTTTTATGTACATAACAAGAACAGATTAAAGAATCACCGAGTAAGACACCAGGTGTTTCTCTCTGATTCTGTATATTGAAAGAAACAATCCGTGGATAGGAATTATGCATCAAACATAAATAATCAGAGAGTTAACATACAATGCTCACCAAGGATCTATATAGAAGAAGGATCTCTGATAATAATTCATGATCTGGGGTTAGGAATTTAGACATTCGGGGGTTTGTATTATTATTATTTTATTATTTTAAGCCACCCAGAGTCAGTAGAGCCGGGTGGCTTTATAAATTTGAAAAAAATTAATAAACAGGTAGATGGCTTTAACACCTACATATTTGGTCAATAAAACAAAGACACCTGCAAAAGACACCAGGAGAATCTATTCAACTGGGTGCATAAACTGCTAAATGCAATTCACAATGTGAAGACTATACAATACAATACAATACAATACAATACAATACAATACAATACAATACAATACAATACAATAGCAGAGTTGGAAGGGACCTTGGAGGTCTTCTAGTCCAACCCCCTGCCTAGGCAGGAAACCCTATAACATTTCAGACAAATGGCTATCCAACATCTTCTTAAAGACTTCCAGTGTTGGGGCATTCACAACTTCTGCAGGCAAGCTGTTCCACTGATTAATTGTTCTAAATGTCAGGAAATTTCTCCTCAGTTTTAAGTTGCTTCTCCCCTTGATTAGTTTTCACCCATTGCTTCTTGTTCTACCCTCAGGTGCCTTGGAGAATAGTTTGACTCCCACTTCTTTGTGGCAATCCCTGAGATATTGGAACACTGCTATCATGTCTTCCCTAGTCCTTCTTTTCATTAAACTAGACATATGGAGTTCCTGCAACAGTTCTTCATATGTTTTAGTCTCCAGTCTCCTAATCATCTTTGTTGCTCTTCTCTGCACTCTTTCTAGAGTCTCCACATCTTTTCTACATCATGGCGACCAAAACTCAATGCAGTATTCCAAGTGTGGCTTTACCAAGGCATTGAACCTTAACATATATAATGCTAGGCCAATACTTGCTGGTCACCATCAAGATCTCTAACAGTTCCTAAATATGGTGTATGGAGAGCAGAAGAGACAATGATTGTTTTTGGGAATTGATGGTAAGATGAATTGATGTAAACATTTAATAATACAATATGATGTTGGCTATGTAATAGTTTACATGTGGTTATATGTTATGAAAATGAAAAAATGAAAAAAAAAACTTTAGATGATAGATAGATAGATAGATAGATAGACAAAATACACATATAATGCACACATTATACACACACATATACACATTCATATGCACACATATAGACATATATAGAGAGACCCAAAAATACACACAAAGGAGAATATTCATCAAGAACACCCCTCATTGTATAATGTGACCTAACTACATGAAAATACTTTTTGACATATTTGCATATAGTTATGTCATATTATACAATTAAAACATTCACATTATTAAACCAAAACTGGGGGAAATCAAGTATATTAGACTGCACTGTCCAAATTTTGAAATAATCTCCAAGGAAGTTCTTCCTGGGAAGGAAAGATTTGCTCAGATACAGAGAAAGAGACAAGCTATTTATATCTCTGTCTTATTAATGGAAAATAGCCTTGTCATATTCAGTTCTTTCTCAATCATAAAAAACATGTGCTCTTCATTTCTGTAGCCCACAAATTTCTAATCTGGAATGTAATTCAAAAGAACTTGAATGTTTATTTTAAAAAGCAAAGGGGTTTTTCAGGACCACATTAATATTTGGAACAATTTTATTTCAAAACAGGCATACCGCATTGCAATTGTGTATAAACTCAGATTGCCTTTTGAGAAACATTTCTAATCATTGACTGAAATATAGGTAACAGAATGAAAAAAAAATGTATTACCATTAGCCTACAGAGATCCTAAGCCAAGATGTGATCTATGTTTAAGTTTGCATTTTTCATATTTTTCATAACGTTCTAGATTCATTCTGATCAATCTACTATTCTCCAGTGTTTTTGAATACCTTCCCTTTAATTCTTCCGTGATGACTGGTTTGGTTAGGACATCGGAGCTGAAATCTCAACACGGAAAGTTACTCTGCTACTTAATGCTGATCCCTGGAAGATAATACAATACAATACAATACAATACAATACAATACAATACAATAGTAGAGTTGGAAGGGACCTTGGAGGTCTTCTAGTCCAACCCCTGCCTAGGCAGGAAACCCTATACTGTTCCAGACAAATGGCTATCCAACATCTTCTTAAAGACTTCCAGTGTTGGGGCATTCACAACTTCTGGAGGCAAGCTGTTCCACTGATTAATTGTTCTAAATGTCAGGAAGTTTCTCCTCAGTTCTAAGTTGCTTCTCTCATTGATTAGTTTCCACCCATTGCTTCTTGTTCTGTCCACAGGTGCCTTGGAGAATAGCTTGACTCCCTCTTCTTTGTGGCAACCCCTGAGATATTGGAACACTGCTATCATGTCTCCCCTAGTCCTTCTTTCTCTTAAGCTAGACATACCTAGTTCCTGCAACCGTTCTTCATATGTTTTAGTCCCCAGTCCCCTAATCATCTTTGTTGCTCTTCTCTGCACTCTTTCTAGAGTCTCCACATCTTTTTTACATCGTGGCGACCAGAACTGAATGCAGTATTCCAAGTGTGGCCTTACCAAGGCATTATAAAGTGGTATTAACACTTCACGTGATCTTGATTCTATCCCTCTGTTGATGCAGCCTAGAACTGTGTTGGCTTTTTTGGCAGCTGCTGCACACTGCTGGCTCATATTTAAATGATTGTCCACCAGGACTCCAAGATCCATCTCACAGTTACTACTATTGAGCAACGTATCACCTATACTGTACCTGTGCATTTCATTTTTCTTGTCTAAATGTAGAACCTTACTCTTTTCACCATTGAATTTCATTTTATTAGATATTGCCCAATGTTCAAGTTTGTCAAGATCCTTCTGTATATTAAGCCTGTCTTCTGGAGTGTTGGCTATTCCTGCCAGCTTGATATGATCTGCAAATTTGATGAGTTCCCCATTTATTCCCTCATCCAAATCATTGATGAAGACTTTGAAGAGTACTGGGCCTAAAACAGAGCCTTGGGGTACTCCACTGCATACTTCCCTCCATGTAGATGCAGTTCCATTGAGGACTACACGTTGAATGCGGTTGGTCAGCCAGTTATGAATCCATCTGGTAGTGATGCTGTCCAATCCACATTCTTCTACTTTATCTAGTAGTAGGTTATAGTCTACCTTATCAAATGCCTTACTGAAGTCCAAGTAAACGATATCGACGGCATTCCTCTGGTCCACTAATTGTTAGCGTTCTAAATACCATGTATGAAATCAATCAGAGACCAGGCAGAATCATCCTTAACGTTCCAATTTATTCATACAGGCAAGTTAGCACGTCTATGGAATTCCAACTCTAATGTTCTTCCTGGAATTCCACCCATTGAAAGTTCATGATCTATCCCCACACCCACAAATCCATCACATGTTCCAATCATCATCTTCCATGCTGGCATCTACACCCCTCTGCTTCCGGTCAGGTGTCGAGGTGCGGAGACAAAAGATGACCTTGAGCTTCTATAAAAGAATGACAACAATACATTCCACAATTCTACTCCTTTCCATTCCCCCCTCCCAACTACTACAATAATGAAACAGCATAGGAAATTAATAAAAAGTGAGGCAGGCCAAAGATCCTAAAAAGAATATAACTACAGGCCTGACACTAATTTTGTCACTTTGTCAAAGAATGCAATAAGATTAATCTGGAATGATCTGTTTTTGACAAACCCATGTTGGCTTTTGGCTATTACTTTGTTTACTTTTAGGTGTTTGCTAATTCGTTGCTTGATTATCTTTTCCAGAATCTTTCCTGGTATTGAAGTCAGGCTGATAGGTCTATAGTTTCCTGGATCTATTTTTTTCCTTTTTTTGAAGATGGGAACCACATCAGCTCTTTTCCAGTCCTTTGGCAGTTCCTCGGTGCTCCAGGATCTCTGAAAGATATAGTTCATTGGTTCTGAGATCTCATCTGCCTGTTCCTTCAGAACCCTGGGGTGTAATCCGTCCAGTCCTGGTGATTTGAACTCGTCTAGGGTAGACAGGTGCTCACTTACCATTTTCTTCCCTATTTCAATTTGCGTTCATAATCTGATTTTTGTGATGCTGTTTTTGATAGGTTTGACTATATTATCCCTTTGTGTAAAGACAGATGGAAAAAATGAGTTAAATAGTTCTGCTTTCTCCCTGTTGCTTGTCACCTTCTTGCCACTTTCTCCCAGTAATGGACCAATTGTTTCCTTAACCCTTTTCTTGTTTTTAACATGTTGGAAGAAGCTTTTATTGTTATTTTTTACTTTTGTGGCAAGCCTTTCTTCATTGTGAGTCTTAGCTTTCCTTACTTCATCTTTTCAGGCTCAGGCTATTTGCTGATATTCTGCCTTAGTTATGTCCCCCTCTTTCCATTTTTTATACTTAACTTTTTTGTCTTTCAATTTGTTAGAGAGTTCTTTATGCAGCCATGCTGGTTTCTTTTGGGAGCTGTCATTTTTCTTCTTCATTGGTATTGTGCTAGACTGAGCTTTTGTAATCTCATTTTTCAAAATTTCCCAAGCTTCTTGAGTTGTTTTCCCCTTGAGTATTCTCATCCATAGAATTCTTCCCAAGCTCTCTAGGTTTATTGAAATTAGCTCTCTTAAAATCCAAGACTCTAGTTTGACTTTGTTCTACTACTTGTGTTTGCATAATGTTGAATTCCAATATTGCATGGTCACTTGCCCCCAGGGTTCCTGTGGCTTCAACACCTTCTATCATTTCCTCTCTGTTAATTAGAATTAAGTCTAATATGGCCGATCCCCTTGTTCCCTTCTCTACTTTTTGGGAAACAAAGTTGTCTGCTAGGTTTGTTAGGAACCTGTTGGATCTTCCACTTGGTGCCGAGTTTGTTTCCCAGTTGATGTCAGGGTAGTTAAAATCCCTCATTCCTACACACCTTAGTTAGCTGACTAGCAAAAAGTTCATCTACTTCCTCTGCTTGGTTGTGTGGCCTGTAGTATAGACCTATGGCAATGTCATTTCCCCCACAACCTTTAATATTGACCCAAATGCATTCAAGATAGTTCTCATCATTGTTGTGCTCTATTTCTGTAGAGATGTTGTTATTTCTTATATATAGTGCAACTCCACCTCCTCTTTTATTTGGTCTATTTCTTTTAGATAATTTAAATCCTTCTAGCTGTATGTTTCATTTGTTAGTTTCATCCCATCAAGTTTCTGTAATGGCAACAAGATCGTATCTGCCCTCATTTACTTGAATTTCTAATTCGCCCTGTTTATTCCTCATACTCTGTGCATTGGTGTATAGACATTTGAGTCCATTTTGATTGACCTTGTGTTTACTGTCTACATAACCTGTGTTATGCCTGACTGCCCCTATTTTCTTGCCACTTGTATGATTCATGCACATGGTATGGCACTCACTATTAAATGCTTGGTTTTGCTTGACAGCAGGAGTGATAATCTTACCTGCACAAACATCTGTGTTACACGCATTTTAGATTGCTGGGGACAGAAATGTTCTGTATCAATTAATTCTCTGTCCCCGCTGTTCAGTTTAAATGTTTATCCAGAAAATCTGTGAATTTAATGCCAAGTAATTCAATCCCTTTCTTGGATGGGTGCAAACCATCTCTTTTGTACAGCTTTTCATTGGACCAGCTGCAGGTATCATAACTAATAAAACCAAAGCCTTCCCTTTTACACCACTCCTTCAGCCACACATTAAACTCTGCTACATGCTGGCCCTTCCCTTTTTGTTCCTTATATACTGGTAAAACGTCCCAAAAGATAAGCCTACAACCTACACTACTAAGTTCATACCCTAAGCTCTGGAAATCATTCTTCACAGAAAGTACATCTTTTTGGGACAGATCATTTGTGCCAAGATCTATAATAGCATCAATGTCACAGTCCTTACTTGCATTCTTGACTATTTTAAGAATATGCCTTTTGTCTCTGCTGGCAGTAGCACTTGGCAGACACCTGACCTCTTTTAAAACCTCCATATCCTTTCCTAAATTTACATCCCTTACAATTGAATCACCAACCAAAAAGTGACTTCTCTTTTTATATACCTTGATCTTCTTGTGCGACTGAACTCTGATGTGCGACTGATGTGTGATACCTGGGTCCCCATTTCGTCTTTCCAAAGAAAGTTCTTCATTTTGGACCATGATCCCCTTCTTATTTGAGTCATCATTATCACAACTACCTTGACCTGTCTCTTTAGTGTCCCCATTAAGGTCAGCAAGGGCGCTATATCTGTTATGCTGGGTCACAGCAAAAGCTTTGTGTTTATGGTTCACAGCTCTCACCCTGCCAGATCCCACAGTTGTCCAGACTGCTCTTCTCCTGCAGGATCTTTGCGGTATATGGGGCTGATAGTGTGGCATCTCCATAGTGTGGAATGGCCAAATTGGGCACCTAATTTCTGCTTGGAGAGCACAGATTAGAGATTCTAGATGGTAATCTGTCTATGTAGACTAGTAATTTGTTTACAAAGGGGACAGTATCCAAATTTGAAAAGAGTACTGAGAAAGACAGGTGCAAAACAGCTATTACATTGAACTAAACTGGTCATTTTGAAATAAAATAAAATCACAATCTCAAGAGCACTAATCCAGAATGGAATATTGCTATTTTGGTTTATAGATATATGATTCTACCTACTCCTCTTTGTCTCTCTGCTTCCTCCCTTCCAGCCAGCAGCTCCAGCCACCAGCCACAGGAAAGTTCAAATGAAATGGAGTTAAAGGGCCATTACCTTTGCCTCTCTGACTCCTCCCTTGTAGAAAACAGCTCCAATCACCAGCCTCAGGGAAGTTCAAACGAAATGGAGTTAAAGGGCCCCTACCTTTGTCTCTCTGACTCCCCCCTTGTATAAAACAGCCCCAATCACCAGCCTCAGGGAAGTTCAAACGAAATGAGTTAAAGGGCCCCTACCTTTGTCTCTCTGACTCCCCACTTGTAGAAAAAAGCTCCAATCACCAGCCTCAGGGAAGTTCAAATGAAATGGAGTTAAAGGGCCCCTACCTTTGTCTCTCTGACTCCCCCCTTCCAGCCAGCAGATCCAATCACCAGCCTCAAATGAAATGGAGTTAAAGGGCCCCTACCTTTGTCTCTCTGACTCCCCATTTGTATAAAACAGCTCCAATCACTAGCCTCAGGGAAGTTCAAATGAAATGGAGTTAAAGGGCCCTTACCTTTGTCTCTCTGACTCCCCATTTGTATAAAACACCTCCAATCACCAGCCTCAGGGAAGTTCAAATGAAATGGGGTTAAAGAGCCCCTACCTTTGTCTCTCTGACTCCCCCCTTGTAGCCAGCAGCTCCAATCACCAGCCGCAAATGAAATGGAGTTAAAGGGGCCCTACCTTTGTCTCTCTGACTCCCCATTTGTATAAAACAGCTCCAATCACCAGCCTCAGGGAAGTTCAAATGAAATGGAGTTAAAGGGCCCCTACCTTTGTCTCTCTGACTCCCCCCTTGTATAAAACAGCTCCAATCACCAGCCTCAGGAAAGTTCAAATGAAACGGGATTAAAGAGCCCCTACCTTTGTCTCTCTTACTCCCCCCTTGTATAAAACAGCTCCAATCACCAGCCTCAGGGAAGTTCAAACGAAATGGAGTTAAAGGGCCCCTACCTTTGTCTCTCTGACTCCCGACTTGTAGAAAACAGCTCCAATCACCAGCCTCAGGGAAGTTCAAATGAAATGGAGTTAAAGGGCCCCTACCTTTGTCTCTCTGACTCCCCCCTTGTATAAAACAGCTCCAATCACCAGCCTCAGGGAAGTTCAAATGAAATGGAGTTAAAGGGCCCCTACCTTTGTCTCTCTGACTCCCCCTTTGTAGCCAGCAGCTCCAATCACCAGCCTCAAATGAAATGGAGTTAAAGGGCCCCTACCTTTGTCTCTCTGACTCCCCCCTTGTATAAAACAGCTCCAATCAGCAGCCTCAGGGAAGTTCAAATGAAATGGAGTTAAAGGGCCCCTACCTTTGTCTCTCTGACTCCCCACTTGTAGAAAACAGCTCCAATCACCAGCCTCAGGGAAGTTCAAATGAAATGGAGTTAAAGGGCCCCTACCTTTGTCTCTCTGACTCCCCCCTTGTAGCCAGCAGCTCCAATCACCAGCCTCAAATGAAATGGAGTTAAAGGGGCCCTACCTTTGTCTCTCTGACTCCCCATTTGTATAAAACAGCTCCAATCACCAGCCTCAGGGAAGTTCAAACGAAATGGAGTTAAAGGGCCCCTACCTTTGTCTCTCTGACTCCCCATTTGTATAAAACAGCTCCAATCACCAGCCTCAGGGAAGTTCAAATGAAATGGAGTTAAAGGGCCCCTACCTTTGTCTCTCTGACTCCCCCCTTGTAGCCAGCAGCTCCAATCACCAGCCTCAGAGAAGTTCAAATGAAATGGAGTTAAAGGGTCATTACCTTTGTCTCTCTTACTCCCCCCTTGTAGAAAACAGCTCCAATCACCAGCCTCAGGGAAGTTCAAATGAAATGGAGTTAAAGGACCCCTACCTTTGTCTTTCTGACTCCCCCCTTGTATAAAACAGCTCCAATCACCAGCCTCAGGGAAGTTCAAATGAAATGGAGTTAAAGGACCCCTACCTTTGTCTCTCTGACTCCCCCCTTGTAGCCAGCAGCTCCAATCACCAGCCTCAAATGAAATGGAGTTAAAGGGCCCCTACCTTTGTCTCTCTGACTCCCCCCTTGTATAAAACAGCTCCAATCAGCAGCCTCAGGGAAGTTCAAATGAAATGGAGTTAAAGGGCTACTACCTAGTCCTCTTTGTCTCTCTGACTCCCCCCCCCCCTTACAGCCAGCAGCAGATTGTGTAAAATGTTTGAAAGAGAGCTTCAAAATAATACGTTAGTTGTAAAGCAGTTGAATTCTTTGCAAGATTCACACGGCCACTTCAAAAGGGATCTCAAGTTGTGGGTGCACAAGGATGTTTGTCTGTGAGCATGAATGCCTCCAGAGACAACTCTCCTGCTGCTCCTTCGGTGAGTTTGCTATATATGTGCACCTATATGGAGATTGCTGACACAAATTTTGAAGCCGCAGGTTTCAATGACCTCTTTCAAATGGTCTGCACACACACACACACACACACACACGCACGCACAAACACACACTCATCCCAGGAGAACATCCTGGGAAATAAAATTGACATAGCAGGAAAGAAGCTTTGGTATGCTGACTCCGAGAAATGCAGCAGCAGAAATGTCAAATTCTATGTTAGACCTTTAGGAACATAGTAATATAAAATAAAACCTTATGCAAATGGAATACTGTGTGTAGTTTATTTCCTGAACCTGAAGATACCAGAGTATTAAAAGAGGGATTTCAAATTATTAGAGGACTACAGTATTCGCTCCACAAAGAATGGCTATGATATCCTTTTTAATAATATTTTTAAAGAAAAGAGTCAGAGAACATAAAAGGAAAGTATAAAAATATATGCAGTGTGGGTGAAATCTCTTGAGATTTTTCCCCTCCCTTGCTCACAAAAATGAACTTCTCTAACAAGATGAAACCATGAAGTAATTCACTGTAGCTGACGGATGATAAATTCACTTCTTCAAAGCACATGCAATTAAACTATGCAATGCATCATCTCATTGCATACAATATCAGTGGGGATGAAATGCTAAAGGGAAGAGAATATTTGTAGCTCAGAGTTGAGCCGTAGGGTCCTTGAAAGTCTCTGAGCTTGGTTGTTTTTCTGCAGATGTTTTATTAATAAACTAGCTAACATCATCAGTTAGCACTGATGATGTTACCTACCTAGTTCGGGTAATGCAATGTCTGTAGGAAAACAATCAATCTCAGAGACCTCCAAGAACTCTACCCAAATGCTACGCCTTGAAAAGATAAAATATTTGGCCAACTTTTCACAAACGAAGCAGCATTTTGGCACACTTGCTTCTCTGAAACAAACTGCTATGAAAAGTTCTACATCAGACGTCTACAGATGGATTCATGTTATCTATACCAATTGATTTTCAATGTTCATGTCTGAATACACCTCATCATTATTGTTAGTTTATTTAAAGCTTAGGAGCCATTAGGATAAAAAATCCCCACCTCTAATCCATTAAAGCTAGAAGGAGGAGTTATCGCATTGTAACTGTCAAGAAAATCACCTAGTTTTTTGCATTTGAAAACAGAAACGATATTTTCTCCTTTGCCCGGAGGCAAAATGAAGTTAGAAAGAGCCTAACCCCCTGACCTGCTGAAGAAGAAAAAAATCAGAGAACCAAAGCTCTGAAGTTAGAAAGAAAGTGGGTATTTGGGTAAATTGGAGCTCGAGAGAGGTACAGGGTGCAATGGTTAAAACAAACCACTAAAGATAATAATGGTGTTTAGGCATCTACGCCCTTCAGGTCTATGGTGACAGGTGTAATATACCTGAGCAAGAGGTATACGATAAGTAAGAGCACTTTAAGAAAATAGCCCCTTTCTTTACTATACCCAGAAATCATAAAACATGGCAAAACTACTGTGTTGTATGCTGAAGTTGTCTCATGTGTTATCTGCTCAAATAAAGTAATAAAAATGGAGGTGTAAAAACCTACTTTTTGGATTTCTGTTGTACAGATTTTCTAAAAACCTAATAAAATGTGCTTTCAGGTTTCTTTCCTTTCCTGATTTATTCTTCAAAGATGGCATTTCAGTGCTTTTGTGGCTTTTAGATACACACACACACACACACACACACACACACACACACACACACACTTTTACCATTCATTTACATTTTCTGCTGTGAAATGAAGAGTTTAAAAATAAGCCTTTTTGAAATATTAATTTGCTCAGTAAGGGGGACCTTGATACATTGATGTACAGTGCTGAATAATCTTGGTGTTATTAATATAAAGCATATTAATACTTTAACTATTTCCTGGCTTTACATCCTCAGTTCAGGACTGTAATTTAATAGTTAAAATCTGGGTCTTCACAATAATGTTTAAAATAATAATGTATCCATCAATATATTTACTTGATTCACAATATAATGTTATATGATTATATTTATTTAAGCAAGAAAAGAATGGGATACTTATATGTTGCAAAGCAAAATGTTTTCCTCAAAAGTAATATATACGTATATTTTACACAAGTCCTGAATAGAACTTAGGGGCATTCTTAGATAATAAAATGGCAATTGGTTGCCTTTTGATATGTGGGTGTATGATGATTGGCCACACTAATAATAGCAACCATTTTATTGTTAATTTATTGTTGATAGTGTCCATAAAAATACCAACTAACTTTCAAAACCCCAAATGTATTTTCATGAAGGAAACTATGCTATAACTAATGAATAAATAGATGTATTAAAGAACATTCATTATAATGTTGTAATCCTAAGCATTCATCTTATTTGATATCATTTTGAATACAGGAGGACTTCTAGATGTAAGACTGATGCATATATGCACATTTCCAAAACAGAGATTTGTTATAAAACATTTCTCATAGATTATCATTTAAAAATTTAAAAAAATGAGACTGTATTAAATGAAGTGTTTTTTTTGCTAAACTGTTTTGATTTCCAGTGAAAGGATATTTCAGACCAACTCCTATCCCTAAGAAATATAGATATTAAAATATCCTCCCACAGATAATGCCACTTTATTTGAAAACAACTATTAAATGGATGTCATTTTATAAGAAACATGAATACAGGGAAAAAAGGCCCTATATACTTGTTTTTTCATAAGACACAATGCAGAAGTGGCAAGAAAAAGGAACCCCTTTTAAACTCGAATTCTTTCAGATATATCAGAAAATCTATATTGACAATTCCCTGCCTAAAAGACCATCTTGGCTGGGAATTCTGGAACTGTCTGGTCATATACTGTAAGTACCACCACCAGTTTGTAGAAAGGTGCTGTAGAAGATTAGATGTATGAGAAATATACAGTATGTTCAACAGCCATTTACCTATGAAATTCATTGCATAGTTTTGATCCATCTATCTATCCTTCCATCCACCCACCCACCCACTTACCCACCAAACCAACCAACCAACCAACCACCTACCTACCTACCTACCTACCCATCTATCTCTATCTTTTTATCTATTTAACTATCTCTGTCTATCTATGTATCTATCTGTCTGTCTATCATCATATTTATATGGCACCCATCTCATAACAGCATGACTCTGAGCAGTGTATATCTTTCCAGTTCCTTACATCATAGAGATATTCAAAAGCTAACCAACATGGCTGCATGGAAGAAATAAAATTAATAAATAATAAATTTAATAAATACAATTGATACAACAAATATGTAAACACTGGTAGAACAAAGAGAAACATATTTGATGATCTATGATCAGGTATAATGTGGTCTCCCCAACATAATGGCCACCAATGTGAAGTAAAGTTCCATTATTTCCACAAGTATTGATCACTGGAGAATTATGAATATTGTCTTGAGTTCCTGAAGAAACGGATGGATGGGTGAATGGGTGGAGGATGAAATTATAATCTGATACAAATGAAGGCTGAGGGAAGCTGCATCACTGAATTTACACTTTATGCCAAAAATGTAGCTGCAGAAAACTTGTCCTGCACAAAACTTAATACATATGCAATATTTGTAATACTGAGAATATAAATTCACTCAATTGGAAATAAAATGGAGGAAAGTATGCCACAGTTAGCGGTTGATGTGGGACAACATGTTCCTTGACCTTTGCTCCCAGCTCCTCTTCTTTATTTCTGGCCCTTGGTAACATTAAAAGAATGACGGAAACAAGGAGGCTTTGAGTTTCTTCACAGAAGAATGGTTCAACGTCAGAGGTGTGATGGAGTTGTCCTTTCAACCTCCAAGGGAGAAATCCTGAAAATTACAATCTGTTAAAAGCAGAACAGTAACAATAAATATTTAAAGCACATTTACCACAAGTTAGACATAGCGGCAAAAACAAGAACACGAAGATCAGAGCTGTCAATAAATAAAATTTAGAAACAAGTAAAGCACTTCGAAGCAATTTTAAATTTATGTGAATTTTAAATAATGCACATAATAGTTAAAAGGATATTAACAGAGTGTCCCAGACCTTTTAATTAAACTTGTGCCATGAAATTGCTAGTACTAATGATACTTACAATGACAAAGATGAGATTAACCAGTTTGGAATTCCTTGCAAATTCCTTGCTTAATGCTACTTTGATTTATATATTATTTACAATTATTTACATAATGCCAAGCCAAGCACTTATATGTGGCTTATAATAGTATAAGAAAAACTGCTGTATCCAAATACAAACATACATATACAATATTTTTACATGTATCTTGCTCTCATCCAAACTCTCCAAAAGCTTTTCATAATTACAGAAGGAAGAAAGAGAGTGGGCGAGGAGAAGGGAAGGTATGTCGATTTTTTTTTTTTTAATAATTCTTTCTTTTTCCAAATATCAAGTCTGTTCTTTGTGATGCAAATAGCTAAAACAAATGATAATGGAAGCAGAAAAGACATTATCAGTACTGAATCTTTAGAGAATATTCCTAGAAGAATTACACCGCCAATTACTGTGTACTCATTGCTATCAATTATCACTGGACTTAAAATGGATCGTGAGTGATGTCCCAATTAAATTACTTCTCTGATGAGCCACATTGTAATTAAGCACTGTGTGTTTTGTACTACTTGAAAAATTGCAGCATTTACACAAAAATCTAATACAAATAGAGCAGCTGACATGTCCCTATTTAGGAGCCATTGCTGCTGAAATCAAAACAGCCCGTTAGTAGCAATTTGTACCCAATTATAAAATTTAATTACCTAGTTAGTGATAGAAAGGATGATACAGGAACTTTATATGTTATATGGGCTGTTAGTTGCCATTGGTCAGGATGGAAAGGGCAGAGCTACCTATTAATTCCATGCTCTTAGGGATAACACAGTACCGTTGACGGAGAAAGAGATAATGATGAAAATGGGGCAATTAACAAGTCATAGTTCAGAAGCTAATTGACAGAAACAATAATTTTAAACAGCTTGCATGGGTCTGCATTTGAACGTGCAGCTCCCCCCCCCATTCCCACTATCACAGTATGCCCATGCTTTCTCCAACAAAATTATGCAAAGCGGGCTTCTGCAAGTAGTCCAGCTTCTTAGAAAAATCTTGCAAAATTGTCAAGTACTTAACCCAATCCTGGCATATCAAAGCTTCTGAAGGTCATATGAAATTTGCTCATCTAGCCAGTTCTGTTCCCATGACTGATTGATGCTGTGTATATGGAGGGGATGCCCCAATTCCCAAACAATGACAGTAATCTCAAGAGATGGTTGTCTTGCCTTCTCTGGAGTCATTCAGATGCAGGTTGATCAGCATCTTGCATTGCATCTTGCATTGCCGCTTGCTTCTAATGCTTCCCCAGCTTGTCTTACTTTGGATCCAACCCGTGGCAATGCCACGGGTTGGATCCAACCCGTGGCATTGCCACGGGTTGGATCCAAAGTAAGACAAGCTGGGGAAGCATTAGAAGCAAGCGGGCTCAATTAGTCATGGCCATTTAAAGTAATTAATTTCATTTAATGTACTTTAATTGTGATTCAGGACATGAAAATGTGGTCATTAAGAAAGTCTGAATGAAATACCGGAATGTAGGACAAGAAAGAGAAAAGGGATGGCAAACTATAGTTGACAAATGGAAGAAAATATCCCATACGGCTCCCACTCCGAATAATGCAAAGTCACAATAAAATTTATATTTGGAAGTATTCTAAGTTTGTAAAAAGTCCTCCTCCCCACTTCCATTAGTATTAATAATACTGGAGAAAGGATTCATCGTGATGGCATCACAACCAAGGAGAAAGGGAACTATTGATCCAGAAATGTCTTGCCATTCTTCTGGTGGGAACTTCAACATGAGATAATGCCTCAATGTAAAAAAAAACATGATCCCATCATTGCTGAAAAGTTGTGTGATAGGTATAGTTCTTCTCTAGATCTCATACTAAGAAAACCTGAGCCCTGAATATGGCCTGCTTTTCTATAAATATTGTGGCCTGTTCTGAGCACCCCATTCTAGGTAGGACATTGACAAGCTAGAATACATCTTAAGGGGAAAAACAAATTATAAGGGGCCAAAAAAGAAAAAAAACATGAAGAATGTTCTGGGTGTGCACTGTACACCAGTGTACACTGGAGCTTATATACCAGAGACAACTTCTTTGGGTGTTCAATCATACTTGGTCAACAAAGAATTCTATTCTATTCTCTTCTATATAGAATGACCCAGGCAGTTCCTAGATTACAACCACAATTGATATCTGAATTTCAATCATTGAATGAATTGGCCTTAAGCAAGATTACTTGTTTTGCTCAATGACCACAATGCTGGCTCTCAGTCCTGGTCTGATCCCTTAGGAAGGCCCTTGACTCCTTTTGGATGAAGTGATAGGTTTACTAAAAGATGTTGACTGCTGTAAAGTCAGGCTAGAACTAGATTTCCCATGTTAAAAGGATACAAAATGTTTCTCCTCATCCCAATCCTCCCCACATGACCAGTTCGTATTCAACCAATGAAGATTCACCTAGGTGTTTTGAGAACGCTGAGATGTTTGGGGTAATCCACATTCCTTCTCAGGATGCAAGGCCTTGAGTGCTGGCACAAACTGGTTCTGAGCTTCTCTGTTCTTTGTCAAGCTGTCAATCCCCCATCCCTATTTCCCATCACATCCCCATACATGTTTATTGCACATTTGTTCTCACCCTCCATTCCCCCTCCATCTTAACCTTTGATGGTAGGAATCCAGCGAGGCACCAAGCCGAAGATGGCAGACCTGACAGTTGTGGTCCTTAAGCAACTGCATGGGTTCTTAAGTGAATGGAATGAAAGAATTCTCTGCCAAGGGGAGACAGGCACTTCACCTCCATGCATGGAAGGAACTCCTACACCTGGGTGCAGAAACAGACCTTGGATCTTCTGGATCCATGCTTAGTGTAACCACCTGCTGCAGGTGTTCCTTTGCCATCTGCGCACAGATAAGAACTCCTGCACTGGGCTGGAGAAACAATGCTCAGATCTTTGGGAATTGCAGGAGTTTCCTTCCATACCCAGAAAGACCCAGTGATGTTTCTTCTTGCATACAGCCTTGACCAGTTAGTAAGGGCATAGGTCTAACAGAAAAATGGCCAAACTAGCAGCTACAAAAACCTTGTCCACTTCCTCACGTTTAATGGGCTCAAACTCCTCCCAGATACAAAACTCACCCCCCCCCCCAGCCTCCACTGGTCCTGCATCAAGGCTGGTCTTCTATGCAGTGTGAATCCAAGTGACTTTAACTGACAGGTGCCAATATCCTTTTGGTGGTCCTGGAGGCACACAATTGCATGGACCTGGTCATAATTCACAATCACTAGATAAAATACCAACCTATGCTATCCAAGTGATGCTTAGTTGTGCCTTTGGAAGGTAAAGCTTCAGCTTTACCTTCCAAAGGCAACTAGCAATGCTTCATGACATGACTAACTTCTCCTCCTCTGGCCAGCAGGAGTTGCCGATGTGGCTTGGTCACTGTAGTCAATTAAGACTTGTAAGATGCACACTGAACTGCATGTTTCTGGCACTAAGTTGAGTCATGGACTAGTTTTCTTTTCCAACTGTTCTTTCTCTTTTGCTCTTCCTCCTGGATGTTGGAGTCAGCAGAACAGGTCAACTGAACAGGATTATGTGTTCCCACAGAATCACTGACTGGAAGAAAGTAGTTCAACCCCAGGCACTGGATTACATTAAATCAACATTAAAATTTCTCAACAGGGTCAGGTGCTCTTTGGTGCTCCCACACTTGTGAGAAAAGGACTAAGTGCATTTGTGGGGAGACAGACGAAGCAGAAGTTGAAGAAACCGCTAAGCAAAATCTGAACCAAGAAGTCTTTCATATTTTAATATGCTAGACCTACTAGAAAAACAAGAACTGGAGCTATAAATATTGCATGCAGAGGTGCAAGGAGGAATAAGAGAAAGTTACTTGTGTTGCATAGTAGATGGAAACAAACCTGAACAAATGAGGAATTACAGGTTTTAGACTGAAACAATATTGTACAGAAGACTTTCAGGCAAGAAGGTTATAAATTATTCATTTTTTCTCAAAGAACATTCTGTATTTTAATTATATTCATGCTGTACATTTTTAATCAAAAACCAAAATATGTCTGTTAGATATTAACATATATCGCGGCAAGTTTCCTCTCTGGTCCGCCGGTACGGCGGGAAACAGGTATCGATCTGATTGGTCGAGAGGCGTACCCGATCCCTATAAAAGGGGAACCCTCAGACCACAGAGCAAGCTGGATCACTACTACTACTAATAAAGAGCTGTTAAGTCACTACGTGTCCGGAGTCTGTTCTCTCGTTGCCCGAATCTAACATTGGCGACGAGGGTGGGATCGAGAGACAGATAGGACGAAGAGGCTACCTCCAGAATCCAAGGACTCGATCCAGCCTAGGGATTCGGCGGAAATTCCGGCAGCCATCTCAGCGCGGCAAATTCAAACGCAGACAAAATGGCGATGCACACTCCTCCAGCTCCATTCGACCCAATCGCTGATCATTGGGAATCCTACATGCTCAGGTTCGAGTGTTTTCTCGAAGCAAACGAGTACACAGGAATACCGGACTCTCGAAAGAAAAATATATTCCTGAGCTACTGCGGCCGAGAAGTTTTCGAGACGGCCAGGGATCTCTTAGAACCAACCCCCATTCAGGCGGTAACATGGACGGCGCTGCAACAAACGCTGCAAACTCATTACGCGCCAAAACCTTCCCGCCACGTTTGTCGCCAAGGATTCAACACGAGGAACCAGAAGGCGGGAGAATCTATCAACCAGTACGTTGCAGCTCTATGAAAAGCAGCCACACATTGTGGATTCAGGGACCTGGACGAGCAAATCCTGGATCGACTCATATGCGGGTTGAGAGACATTTCCCTACAGAAACGGTTGTTGGCCAAACCCAACTTAAGCCTGCAGATTGCACTCGATGAGGCAAGAGCTTCAGAATCAGCGGAAAGATCATCGGAAACCATACAACGCGGTTTCAACACAAGCCAGCCAGCACCCAGACACACCAGAGTCCACTACGAGGACACAAATCCAGACTTCGAGGATCCTGAGTTCGAGGAAAGTCACCTGATGCGGAGCAGTCACATGAGGCCTGGGGGGAGATCTGGATTCCGTTTGCCACCCTGCGCAAGCTACGGAGGGAACCACCCCCGGTCTACCTGTCGGTTCAGGAACGTTGTTTGTTCACACTGCGACAAACTTGGGCACATCGCACGAGTGTGCCAGAGCGAAGTCCCTGCCTCCTCACGGCAGCCGCCAATGTACCGCCAGCAGAAGTCCAACCCAGGGACTTGGCGAAATCAGAAAGGGCGCCCAGAGAGAAACACACGACAGTTTACCCAGAGAGACAATTCCCAAAGAGCTGAAAGGGCGTATTCCCAGAGAGATTACACACAAAGAGCTGAGAGAGCATTCTACCAAGACGCTCAATGAGAGTATTGCCAGGATACCGATGCAGAGATAGAGTTGACCCAGAGAGAGGAATTGCGAACCTATCTCACCACAATAAGTCAGGTCCGCACCAAGCGGCCTAAAAAGCTGAAAGTCACAGTCCTCTTGGAGGGCTCTCCTTGCGAGCTGGAAGTTGACACAGGATCGTCCCTGACGATCATTTCATGGGCCTCCATGAAAAAGGCTATCCCTAGCCTCAAAAAGAGCCAACTACGTGCACCAGACATCCTGCTACGAGACTACCAGGGGAACCGAGTCCCCATCATGGGCCAAGGCACATTCCAAATTCGTTTCAAGGACATCGTAGCCCAGCTGCCCGTGACCGTCGCCAGCGCGCCGTTACAGAACCTTCTAGGACTAGATTGGTTTGAAGCCCTGGGGTTAGAAGTCACCGGGATCAACGCCGTGGAGAACAGCAGCGCTGAACAGATTTTTAAGGAGTTCGAGGATGTGTTCAGCCCCGGTCTTGGTAAGTATGTGGGTAAACCTATCTCATTCAATTTAGACCCAAAAGTGGCGCCAATCCGACTTAAACCGAGACGAGTGCCTTTTGCACTCCGCCCAAAAATTGATAAAGAGATCGATAAATTAGTAGAGCAAGGAATCCTTGAGCCGGTGGATCACGCGCGTTGGGAAACTCCCATTGTGACCCCAGTTAAACCAGATGGGTCAGTCCGCATCTGCGCGGACTATAAATGCACAATTAATGTCGCGCTACAACAAAGTGCATATCCTGTGCCAGTAGTCCAACACTTATTGCACTCGTTGGGACCAGGAAATATATTTTCTAAACTATACATGGCACAAGCTTACCAGCAATTGCCCGTGGATAGCGCCACAGCGGAGGCCCAAACTATAGTGACGCATAGAGGAGCATTCAAATGCAACCGGCTACAATTCGGTGTGAGTATTGCCCCAGGTCTGTTCCAGAGCGTCATGGAACGGCTTTTGCAAGGGATACCGGGAGTCGTCCCCTATTTCGACGACATCTTGGTGTCCGCTGCAAACGAGGAGCAACTATTAAAAAGAGTCAGAACTGTTTTGGCCAGAATCAGAGAGAAGGGTCTCCGCCTCAAAAAAGAGAAATGCCAGATTAACGTGCCTAGTGTAGAATTCCTGGGATATAGAATCGATGGTCAGGGAATACACCCCACTTCAAAGAAAATTAAGGCGATCCAGGACGCCCCCACACCACGAAATCAGACCGAGTTGCAGGCCTTCCTCGGACTACTTAACTTCTATAGCGTTTTTCTGAGACAGAAGGCGACCGTTGCTGAGCCATTACATCGACTACTCCAAAAGAGCGCAACATGGAAATGGGGACGATCCGAAGCAGCAGCTTTTGCCGCAGTCAAGCGCCTGCTCACCACCGACTCGCTGCTAGTGCAATACAGCCAGACGCTACCACTAGTCTTGACCTGCGATGCATCCCCATTCGGCGTCGGCGCAGTCCTCAGCCACAGGATGCCAAACGGGAACGAAGCACCCATCGCCTTCTACTCCAGGACTCTTTCATCGGCCGAGAGGAATTACAGCCAGATGGATAGGGAAGCGTTAGCTGCTGTGGCTGGAGTTAAACGTTTCCACGAATACCTCTACGGCCGCAATTTCGAACTAATTACAGATCATAAACCGCTGTTGGGACTTTTGGCGGGAAACCGCCCCACACCAGTCTCCCTTTCTCCACGCCTGACCAGGTGGACTGTTTTCCTGGCTGCGTACTCATACAAGCTGATACATCGACCGGGCTCCACTCTAGGACATGCAGACGCACTCAGCCGTTGCCCACTCCCGGATCTTTTGCCAGACCCCACTCCCGAGGTACCTGTTCTGTTAATTGACTGTTTGGACTCAGGACCGGTTTCTTCCTGCGACGTTGCCAGATTCTCTTCTAGGGACAATGTAATAAAGCAAGTTCAAACCTGGGTTTGGAGGGGGTGGCCGAAGGGAAACGTGGGCCCGGAATTCAAACTGTTTTGGGCAAAACGGGATGAACTTTCAGTGTTACAAGGTTGTTTATTGTGGGGGGATCGAGTTGTTATTCCTTACGCGTTACGAAGAAATGTGTTAGAGGCGTTACATGTTGGGCATCCGGGGATCGTTAGGATGAAGGCGTTAGCAAGAAGTTACGTTTGGTGGCCAAACATGGACAAAGAGATAGAGGAATGGGTGGCCACTTGTGATCCGTGCCAAGAATCTAGACCAGCACCCCCTGAAGCACCCGCCACAGAATGGGAGAAGCCTAAAGCACCCTGGTCGCGAATACACATCGATTTCGCAGGGCCAGTCCAAGGTCAGACCTTTCTTATAGTTGTGGATGCATACTCCAAATGGCTAGAAGTAGTCCTAATGACTTCAACCACGGCAGAGGCAGTCATTAAGGTACTACAGCGACTTTTCGCCACTCATGGCCTGCCCGACCTCCTGGTCTCCGATAACGGGCCCCAGTTCACGGCCATGCAATTTGAAACGTACTTAGCTGGTCAGGGAATTCGGCATGCCCTCGTCGCTCCATTCCATCCGGCATCGAACGGACAGGCGGAGAGAATGGTGCGATCCGCAAAAGAGGCCCTCGCTAGGATGGGTCCAGGTGATTGGGAAACACGCATTGATCATTACCTCTTAATTCAGCATATTACCCCCAGCGCAACGACGGGTAGGAGCCCCGCTGAACTACTCATGGGCCGCCGTCTATGGTCTCACCTGGACCGTCTTCACCCTAATTACTCTGCCACATCGCCCCCAGACTCTACAAGCAAAATTCGGAATTTTAGCATAGGGGATTCAGTATACGCCCACAACTATGCAGGGGGAACATTGTGGATGCCGGCAAAGGTAATAGGCATCACGGGTCCACGTTCATATTTGCTGGAACTTGAAGATGGACGGAATTGGAAAAGGCACATAGATCAACTACGGGGTCGCCTAGCACACTCAAACCTACGAGCTGAGAACGAATACTATATGCCAGCACAAAGTCAGCCATCCGAGAGCCCTAACACGGAGGAACACGACACCATTGAGCCCAGGTTAGAACCAGCGGTCGAACGGGAACCAGAACTGCGCCAAAGCGATGAAAGCCTGCAGACCCCCGAACGTGAAACTGAAGGAACAGGCGAAACCAATCCTGCAACCACTCCCGTTCAACCCGAACTACAGCGTTCCACCCGGGTGAGACAAACACCCACTTATTTGAAAGACTATGTAACTAACCGGAATGCTCCAGCTAAGAGGGGAGGGGTGTTAGATATTAACATATATCGCGGCAAGTTTCCTCTCTGGTCCGCCGGTACGGCGGGAAACAGGTATCGATCTGATTGGTTGAGAGGCGTACCTGATCCCTATAAAAGGGGAACCCTCAGACCACAGAGCAAGCTGGATCACTACTACTACTAATAAAGAGCTGTTAAGTCACTACGTGTCCGGAGTCTGTTCTCTCGTTGCCCGAATCTAACAATGTCTATGTAATCTTATAATACCAAAAGGAAGCATTCTTTGTTCCTTTGTTCATCGTAGACAACTAAAACTATCTGTAACACCCTGATAGTAATGATTAACATTTTAGAAATACTCGAATATAACATTCCTTGGAGCAAACATGCTGAGTTAATGATATTGCCTCTTTTCTCACTGACATTCTGTTAGACATGACATAATAGTATTTATCAGGAGTTTTAATCTGAGATGGCCAAGCTGGAGTTGGTGAGTCATAAATAGTCTTGAATACCTTTGGGGAACACCGGAAAATATGACAAAATCTGGCAGGAGATAGGAGGCAGGGAATAAAAGAAATGTAGTTTCTTGTCCAATAGAAGGAAGGAAGGAAGGAAGGAAGGAAGGAAGGAAGGAAGGAAGGAAGGAAGGAAGGAAGGAAGGAAGGGTTGTATTGTATAAGGAGAACTTCCATTACACATCTACTGAACAGGAACCAAGCTAGTTTCACTTGAAGAAAGGGAAAACCTGAAACTATTAATTAAATTGACCACAGACGTTAAAATCCCTTATACATACTGCTGAATCAATAAAATGGCTTTCCCACTACTCAGTCTTCCCAATGGTTACAGTTCAGGTTGGAGGGTGTAGGGGAGGAAAATGGAAAGATCCAACTTCCAACAGTGTCACCTAGGTTGTAAGTGGTGGAATAGGAAGAACTAAAAACGCACTTTTAATTGCTGTTCTCATCACTGATTTGCTGTGCTCAGTAACAATTTGTTACTTGGAATTGCTGGTAGCAATTATTTCCTTACTAGCAACTGGCAGTCTAGTTGACTGTAGGAAGCTGAAATTAGTGCACTGGCAACAAACAGAAACACGGCTGGTTTGGGATGGCTGAAAATGTCACATAATATGTCAAAATGGCGGCTTCAGTAGAGCCATCAAAGGCCCGCCCATTATATGAGTTGCACCTCAAAAATGGTACAGTTTCAATCACAGCCTTGTGGCTGCCATCTTGACTATTTTGGGTGATGCTGCCATTAAAGAGGAACACATGACAAAAACAACAATGGGCAGTCACAATACAAGCTTTGCCTCTTTGAAGGCACATTAGTACAGATGCAGAAAGATCCACACTTACTCCATGATGCCCCTTTATTCACCAAACCTGTTTTGTCAGGGCAAAAAGTCAAGATGGTTGCTGTGACTATGCAATTAAAACCCTGCCTCTTTTAGCATCCATTGCACATCAAAAAAGGGAGGGGTTTTAATTGTGTGGTTGCAGATCTTCCTGCATGAGCACCTAAGTGTGTTGTTGCTTTCTTTGCATTCTGTTAGAGCAGTGTTTTTCAAACTTGGCAACTTGAAGATGTGTGGACTTCAAGTCTCATAATTCCTCATTGAACATTCCTCAGCCGGCCATGTTGGCTGAAGAATTCTGGGAGTGGAAGTCCACACATAATGAAAGCTATCAGGCTTGAAAAACATTTAGACCATATACATCGCTAGATGCCATTCCAGTCATCAAAAGATGAAATGTGGATGTGTGAATAAACCTTTTGCTCAAAGAACAGCACAAAAACTAGCTGAAAAATTTCATTTTTTAAAAAAAAAAAAACTCTAATTGCATATTCAACATCAACATCAGTGTGAGAACCAAACAGACATCCTTGATTTGGCTTTGGACAGGCTGCTTCAAGTGAGAAATGTGATGATCAAATCTGTGACATTAACTCTTGAAAAGAAAATATGACTTACTCTAGATCAGTGTTTCTCAACCTTGGTAACTTTGAGTCCTGTCTCAAAGTCGCCAAGGTTGAGAAACACTGCTCTAGATGAAAGAGGTTTTAATTGTCAGCTTCAGTGGTGGGTTCTGGCCAGTTCAGCCCAGTACAGCTGTACTGGTAGTAGCTGGGTGGAGCAACCACCGTACTGGTATGGTGGCTCGTTTGGCCCACTCTCCTGCCTGCGTTCCATGGCTGTTTATAATGCAACCAGCCAATTGCGCACGCACGCACAGTTGTGCGGTCTCTGCCGAGCAGCTGGGTGTCACAGGGCGGTGGCATGCACATTTGTGCACAGCATGCATGTTCAACTAGGACGCCCGGCCTCATGTGCAGCGTACCGGTTGTGACGGGGTCCGGAACCCACCACTGGTCAGCTTGGCTCTTTTTTCCTCTACCTTTTGTAAGGTGTAAACCGTGTGCGTTCAATCTCACCTTTACGAAAGTTACTTGGCTGATTCCCATGGAGTGAGTCCATTAACTAATTAACCCTTTATTCTGATGTGAATCACCTGACTGCTGAGTAAGAGGGAAGAAAGGTTTGGTTGCACTGGGCCCAGTTCACATGCAAATGCCTTGATGGCTGGGGAACACAATAACTGAAACACCATGAAAGAGCTCTTAGTATTTCCTTTACGATGAAGCTCAGAATTCATTTGTTGTTTACAGCTGACCCTTCCAGAAGGCACCACCATTTATGGAACCATTTTTTAAAATGACACGTGAATCAAAAACAGAACTATTAGGGCTCCCATGATGCACAGCTGCAGTTTTTTTTTTCTCAACAGACAGGTAAACAAAATACTGAAATGATAAACACTCCTTTCCTTTTGGGGAGAAAGAAAGGAAATGTTTGTCCTCTTTCTCCTTTGTTCCGTGACTAAACGATGACATACAATCCATATAAGAACATCCACTTTCATTTAAAAATAAAAATCTTGCCTCCATTAATAGCCTGGAAGATTATATTCGTAATTTCAGACTTTTTATGATACGCTTCTCTCCTTTTTATCCATTCTACGTATTGATATTTTTGGCCTTCGGGGGCAAAATTCCAGTTCTTTGCAGTCAATTATTTTATCAGTCAAGCTGGCTATTTTCTTAATGGCAGTTATTTTACTCTGGTTCCAGATCAGCTCATCATGTGTATTCAGCATACACGTAATAAGGTAAAGGGCTTGAGACGTTTTAGAAAAAGATTTTCTTCCTGGGAATTATGTTATTGATTAGACACTGGTATTTTTTTTCAAAGAACCAGCTAGCTATTAAAATGAAAGCATAGCAGATTTAAGTGCATTTAATGATTGCTAGTTATTAGCAAGCCATCCGTTGCTATGGCATATAGGAAACCATTATAAGTTCTTGCTGGCTACCAATTGATGCGGTGGAGAGCCGGCTACCCATTTTCAGAGTATGTGGAGATGCTCTAAACTTGTACTATTTTGCCAATTTCTCTCCTCTCTCCCAGGCTCGGAGAAGTTCCTTATGTCTGGCCTGGTGAAATAAAACCATTCCACTTCACCTTGATCCCCACCTTGAAGCTTGATAGTGTTTCTTCACTGCTAATTTCAACAGGCACAGAAAATAAAACAAAAAAAAGAAGAAGGCTATTAGTAGCATGTATGATGAACTCAACTTACACTTATCATCACGTGAAGTGTTAATACCACTTTATAATGCCTTGGTAAGGCCACACTTGGAATACTGCATTCAGTTCTGGTCGCCACGATGTAAAAAAGATGTGGAGACTCTAGAAAGAGTGCAGAGAAGAGCAACAAAGATGATTAGGGGACTGGAGACTAAAACATATGAAGAACGGTTGCAGGAACTGGGTATGTTTAGCTTAAGAGAAAGAAGGACTAGGGGAGACATGATAGCAGTCTTCCAATATCTCAGGGGTTGCCACAAAGAAGAGAGAGTCAAACTATTCTCCAAGGCACCTGAGGGTAGAACAAGAAGCAATGGGTGGAAACTAATCAAGGAGAGAAGCAACTTAGAACTGAGGAGAAATTTCCTGACAGTTAGAACAATTAATCAATGGAACAGCTTGCCTCCAGAAGTTGTGAATCCCCAAACACTGGAAGTCTTTAAGAAGATGTTGGATAGCCATCTGTCTGAAACGGTATAGGGTTTCCTGCCTAGGCAGGGGGTTGGACTAGAAGACCTCCAAGGTCCCTTCCAACTCTACTATTGTATTGTATTGTATCAGTGGTGAGATCCTACTGGTTTAACAACCGGTTCAGTGATCGTGCGCTGTGCACGCACAGTTTTCAGAAGACTTACCTTCCACATTACTGCTGAGGAGGAAAACATCTGAGGCATGGCAATCCACTCTGCCACGTGACTCAGCTGAGAGGATATAGGTCAGTAAAACACAAGGGTGGTTGGGTGGGCTGATTGTTGGCGTGAACCAGTTCGCTCTCAGCTGATCGTCGGAGCTACCGGTTCACCCAAACCTGGTAGAATCCCACTCCTGCTTATCATCCAAAAGGGCAAACGTCTGCAGGAAACTCAGAAAACAGAAATGTGTGAACAATGAAATAAACTGAATTTAGAAGAAATACATATAGAGGCAGGAGGCTTTTGTGTACATCCAGGGCTGTAGCTGAGCACCAGTTTGTTCCAGTGACGAGGAGTGATTTAGGACAGATTGTGGTAAAAAGAGATTTTCCCTCCCCCATAAGATGTTCGTTTGTAACTGAATGGATTAATTTGAGAATGTATTTTGTAACTGCAATCTTATACATTTATTCTATTCTGCCTTTCAATAAAAATAGGAAACTGAAATTGGCAAACAGAGAAAAGGTGAAATAAAAGTGCCTAATTGAAAGAATTAAACTAATAAGAACATGGGTTGTTTAAATGTACAATAAGAATCATGAATAAAAACACCTTCTAAATCTGAGGATCAGATGGTAATCCTTAGAGGAGGAGGGGGTGGGTGGGAAGGGAAAGTTTTATTCTGCTCTGTTACCACTTTGTGCCTTTCAGAAAATTCTGCCAAAAAAAATAAAATAACAAACTTACAGTAAATGTGTGCTGATGTAAAATTTCTTGCTAGGATGGGAAAAAAGAGAGTAGTATTTAAGAAATTTACTGGTTCATCTCAAATAAAAGTCCTTATGATTACACCATGATCATTGGCCAAGCATAAGAACCAAAAACCTGAGAAAGAAACCTTCATTTAACTCTTTGTTCTTCTTCCAAGAAATAATAAAAAGTATCGCAGGTGTTTACTGTTGGATCCGTAGTGAGGAGACTGAGGCAGCGGTCAGTTCAACGTAGTTTTATTAAGGAACAGGCTAACTGACAACGGACAAAACGCGAGCCGGCTGACAGCTATTTATACTTACAGCTGTCAGCCGGTAGAACCAATAGGAACCCTTGAATTCTCCCGCCGGCTGGAGCGCGCGCTTTGGCCAATCAGAGGGCTTCCTCCGAACGCCCTCTGCTGGCCAGGCTCCTCAGTACTCAACATTTACCAAATTGCTGTAATGGTTTAATGACTCCAGATAAAGGTAAAAGTTCACTTCACCCATATGTGCTAATTATTCCCAACTCTAGGGGGCAGTGCTCATCTCCATTTCAAAGCCGAGGAGCCAGTGCTGTCCGAAGACATCTCTGTGGTCATGTGGTTGGCATGACTAAATGCCGAAGATGCACGGAATGCTGTTACCTTCCCACCGAAGGTGGTCCCTATTTTTCTACTTGCATTTTTACATGCTTTCAAACTGCTAGGTTGGCAGAAGCTGGGACAAGTAACAGGATCTCACTCCGTTACACAGTGCTAGGAATTCAAATCGCCAAACTGGCAATCTTTCTGATCAACAAGCTCAGCGTCTTAGCCACTGAGCCACCGCGTCCCATCTTAATGACTTTTTTGTTAAGAATGAACATAGCTTGGGCTTCTTATATATATATATATACGCATTAGAAACCAGATATGAAATGATTGGATGATCATTTCATACCTGGTTTCTAATATATATATATAAGACAGCATTATTAAGTACAATATGTCCTTTAAAAAGACAGCATTGTTAAGTACAGTATGTCCTTAGCACTTGCTGGCTTTTTAGTAGATAAAAGGAAAATGCTACAATTGTGCCATGCACACTAATAATATATCTCTCTTGAACTTTTGCATACATACATGTTTAATTTTGACACCAAAGATGTTATTATACAAATCTTGGGCTCACAGCAGATTTCACTTACCATTGCTATTCAAGTTAGAACAGGCATACAAATGAAATACATTAATTAGGTCCCATTAGATCAGCATGTTGTCTAGCATTTTTAGGGGGTCTTTGAAACTCTAAGAGCAATTGCTGGGTTGTTTCACACCCTTCAAGGTATCTTCAAACATTTTTGGAGCAGCTCAAGCAGATCAGAATGAATAGCCCAAAGCAGGGGATAATTATTCCATATTGCTAATACAGTGTTGCAGACATCTAACATCAGATTGTAATTTGTATGTAAATCTCAAATCCATAAGTGTTACCGGCTGAACATCAGTTTTCCCACTCTAGATCCTTAAAAATTTGTGCATTTGATCTTTTCTGCGTTCTACTGCTAAGGATCCCTGGTTTAACCTAAACCAGGGATCCTTAGTTAGAATACGTCTAACTTAACATCTATTTGAATTCATTTCCGTCTTCTCCACCCTTTTGATTAAAATGTTTCTGTGTTGATATGGTCCAGCGGATAAGATCATGACTGATACAGGAACAGATTTGAAATCACCTCTCTGCAAGTCAAATCCAGCATCCTTCAATTACCCCACAATGATTTTCAATATGTTCACAATGATTTTCAATATGTTTCAATTTTCAAGATGTTTCAAGATCCTAACATTTGTTGTTTCAATAGATCTCAGGGAAGAACCGAAAGTGGCTTATCCAAAGTCACCTTATTCAGCAGCACAGCTGATTTTTAAAAAAAAATTAAAAGTAAATCCTCTTCTAATATTTCCCCTTTAGGAATGTGATTTCTAAGGCTTTCTCTGTAGTCAGGAAAAGTTGGATAAGCCTTCAATTTTGGAGTGGGGTTTGGACTATTTCAAATTGCTTTCCAATTACACAGCAGGTAGGAGATTGTCCCGGCAGTATTACTTTTCTTCGGTGGTGGATCTAACAAACTTAGTATCAAGCTTTTTTTCCTTCCTTCCTTCCTTCCTTCCTTCCTTCCTTCCTTCCTTCCTTCCTTCCTTCCTTCCTCCCTCCCTCCCTCCCTCCCTCCCTCCCTCCCTCCCTCCCACCTGCCACTCAGATTCGCTTGAAGCATCAAATCTACTCTTCAAGTTCTTTGACAGCTAAAAGTATGGACATTTAGCTAGCATCTAAGTAAATCATGATCAAATTATCTCCCTTGCCAGGGAGGTAATAATACTGCTCACAATGACTAAAATATTACAGATTAGGCAACCAGGAAGAAGAGGAAAACATAAGGAAAGAAAGAAGAGTTTGAAAGAATACAGAGAGAACAGTTGATAAAAGGTGTGAACATGGATAAAAATAAACATGCAGTTCCTGTAATGGCCAGGGTGGACCAGCAAAATGGTTTAGGGAATCGTAGTCTAGCATATTAATGTAGTTTCATTAGTAATCTGTTCTTCAGAGAGGACAAACTTCTCTTTCATAATATTCAAACCTGAGTGCATTTTAAAAAAATCAATTTCCTGCACTGAAATTAGAATGCCTTCTTTTCTCCATTCAGTTGTGTGTGGTATCATCATGTACCAGTAAAGTATGACCCGTCTCTTATACCTGGGACATAATGTTCCTGCAGGACTTCTTTTGAGTCCTTTGCAGAAGTACAGAAAAAGTTGTTCTCTGTGTGAAACAAAAGGTTAAGCACAATCTATTGCTGCAGCAGAGGGAAAATAAACGTCTGACCAGGAGCATGGCAATAAATAAAACCATGGATACCTTAATATTATTGCCTTTAGTATTTGCCACCAGTGGAACTCTCCATGTCTCCTCTAATACATTTTTACACTGATTGGTTATGTTGCTGACATTGTTGCATTTTGTGGTACGCACAAATAGACGAGGAGTTTTGTATTTCCAGGGTAAAATTCTTTGATAGGTCTCCTTTTGCCCGACTTCTGCTTAACCTCTCATTTGAGACATGGTTCTAATTAAATCAGAACACACAAGGGTTTATTCCCATATATTCTGAAAGTCATTTGGTTGTAATAAAGTTATTATTGTCCCACCCCCGTTAATTCTTCACCTCCTCACTGTTTTCGTGCTTGACATTAAAAATGGGAATGGAGCTTTGGAGACATTGATTGATGTTCATCTCTCAGTTATTCTGAGTTATGGGCTCATGGTCCATGAAAAACATTTTCCATTATTGTCCTGCTTGTGCTAATAAATGATGTAGGAATTATTGATGCAATTCCTTCAGTGGAAGAAAGAAGGACATCAGCATCTCCATTGGCAAAAAATAATGAAATTGGATCAAAAAATAACATTGAGGCCACAGCTGTGTCAGTAGAAGGAAGTTTATATTATTATACGTAATAGGAGGAAATCAAAATTTTCTCAATTCCGGGAAACTATAATATGCATCAAGGCACACACGGAGAGAATGGAAGTTGTTAGCAGAAAACTGCATTCAAAGATATTTCACAGTCCATTGTTCAGTCAATTAGAATCATACTTTCTAGTCAAACTGAGCCAAAAATTCTTTTGAATCTCTTTCCGAGAACAGCATTTTTAAATGAAATATCTTATAATGAATGGTATACCTAGTGTTAAAATGTATTGATTGATTTATTCATCAAATTTATATGGCCACTAATGTCACAAACAAGTGATTTCGGCAGTGTACAATAAGACTAAAAAGGGTGTATATGTATGTATGTATGTATGTATGTATGTATGTATGTATGTATGTGTGTATGTATGTACAGTATATACAGGTATGCAGTGGTAGGATTCAAATAATTTAACAACCGTTCTCTGCCCTAATGACCAGCTGGGTGGACATGGGCATGGCTGGCATGGCCAGGGGGTGTGACAGGCAGCACTCGGCCTCCTGAACCCCCATGGAAGCAAAAATGTGCTGTGGGGGGGATACCCCACCCCCCATGCCATGTTTTGGGCCTGGTAGGCCTCCTTGCAGCCTCCTGGGAGCACAAAGGAGCCATGAGGGGGGCCTCACCAGACCCCGCACCCCATTCTGGGTCTAGTAGGCCTCCTGGGAGCAAAAATGGGCCCTGAAGGGGGGGCACACCTCACCCCCATGTCCTGTTTTGGGCCTAGTAGGCATCCCTGAAATTACCTTGGAGCCAAAATGGGGCATGTGGGGACTCCTGTGGAAGTGGCGGGACAGGAATGGGCAGGGTCAGCCAGCAATTTAACAACCAGTTTGTCTGAACTGGCTCAACCCGGCTGAATCCCACCACTGCATGTATGTATGCTTACTGGAAGGGAAAGTAGAAATAGATATAATTCTGCATTCCAAAGATTTGACAAATTTATGTCCATTCTCCTCTTTGTTAAGACAGCAAACCAGCCAGCAAGCAAACATCAACATGGGGACACTGAGGTGCAAGATAAGAAGGAGGCAGGGACAGGGAGGAAGGAGCAATATCGAAAAGGCTCAGATCACAAAAATAAAAGTATTTTAAATAATAGCAATTGGTGATGCTCTAGAAAGTGACAAAGGAAAATGAATGAACACATGGTCGACAATATAGAATAAGACCTTATTTTCTGCTTATCTTTTATCTTTTGTTTTTAAGATTGTAAAAATTGTGAGTTTTGGATGGGTTTCTATCACTAGTGTGGGAGCTGCCAAAAATTTTTGTAACCCCTTACCTTTCCCTATATATGTATAAAAACAAAAACAAAAAAAATTGAAAAAAAAACATGTTATTGTTAAGGTGACCAACCGTCCTCCTTTAGGGAGGACAGTCCTTCTTTTGTAAGTTCTGTCCTCCCTTGAAAAGTGTCCTCCTACATGTCCTCCTTTTCGATGCTAGACATTAAAGAAATGCTAGACATTAAAATAGACAACAATTGTCTCTTTGAAGAAATTAGAAGACTGAATGTATATTTAAATTCTGAAAAATTAATACAATGGGAAAATCAACATGTTGAAATTGATAAAAGATGGGTGGATATTTTCAGCCATTTCAAAAATGAACATATTCCATGTGAACATTTATTTATACTTTGTTCAATTTACGTTGTGCTGCCCTGGAACTAATGCAGCAGTTGAAAGAGTTTTTTTCAATTGCCAATGATTTTTCGACAAGTGAGAAATCGAGATTGAATGTTGATACTCTAGCTGCAGCACTTGCCGTAAAATTCAATATGAAGGATATTTCTTGTTCAGATATTTCCAATATATTGTTAGAAGATGATACATTGACAAAAAATATTAATTCAATGGAAAAGTACTCATTTAAATAATAATTAACAGGCATGTAAGCATAATTACAATATAAAATGTTGCAAATGTTTTTATTATACATATATCATATTTTAGTGTATTATTGTTGCAATGAATAAAATATTTCTTTTATTTATGATATATTTTTTCCAATTTATTTGTCCTCCTTTTCATTGTAAAAAAGTTGGTCACTTTAGCATTTTGGACAATAGAACGTGTTTTGTCCTCCTTTTCATTGTAAAAAAGTTGGTCACCTTATTATTGTTGATGCTGACAGTGTAATCTGGGGTGAACTAAGCCACAAAATAGGGGCTGTACGGGGCACGTGAACTATGGTTTGCCCATCCCTGTTTTAAGCTAAGGAATAAACAACACCATCAATACGATGGCAATAAAAAGCAAAATGTGGATTAAAAAAAAGCTTTTTACAAAACTGAGAACAACACTGATTTCGGGAGATAATAGTCTTCTGCCAAATTTTCTTTCCAATTAGAGAGTTTTATCCCCGACTTTCCAAGGTGAAATGCTTGAAATGATGTCTATTATTAGACCTGCTAGTCATTTAAAACATTTCCATCTTTTAAAAGCGAATGTTCTTTGGCAAAGCTCTGTTAGTGTGAATAGGGATTGCATCAAGGGGATGCTTTGAAGTGTGAAACTGAAAGCTGTCAATGAATGTTGTTTGCTGATGGATTCTTTGTGCCTGCCTAGGTCGGACTCCTGTGTGCACCTGTGGCAGACTCAGAATTCACTGGATGGGGAAGGATTTAGCCAAGATATATAAATATGCATGATACATAATACTACTTTCCTAAAATAGATGTCTCAAATACTTAGTGTAAAAGAATACCTCTCTTAAAGAAATGATGGTAGTAACAGTTCCGTACTTTACCACTGCACATTATTTGAGTGGAGTGAATCAAGAAAAACAAATAACTGATCAAGCATCTGATATCCTTCAAAATGCTTTCATTTTTTTTTACATCATTGTAATCCACTACATTTAATATTAATCAAATACCACACGATGTAAAGCCAGGTTGTTGTTGCTTTTTTTTATAGCTACACATCCCTTTTATCTGAGCCTGCGTTGGATTCATTTCAGTCTGCTTTCTTAAATGATCTACAGCTGGCTGGATTCATAAGACAGTTAAATCTTGGATAGGATCTAACAAATTTCACTGCGTGGCTTCAGGTCAAACAGATGATTCAGCTATGCAGAGGGGAACAGATTGGAATTAGAGATAATTTTTCTGAAAACTTGTTTTAGGAGGCTGGGGTGAGGGCATCAGGAATGCGGGGAACTGGGATGAGACTGATGTTGGGATGGGCAAAAAATGTTATCTGGTGCCATTGGAAGAAGAAGAATCGGCAGGTGTCATTTTCCACTTCCAATCCACATCGGATGCAAGATGATAGTGGATTAAGGTTGCCCTAACAAAATTTTATCCCCCTAGTTTAGACCTTGGCAATGAACAGTTGTCTGGTCTCTCTGTTTGAAACTGACTTAAGAACTAGATATGGACACCATAGTGTGTTGACCTCCTCTCAAGGCTTGAGTTTAATTTCACCTCCTTTTTTATGACCTGTAATCCCTTAATTCCGGGTAGAATTGGGGCAACTGGATGGAACATGAGTTTAATTTCACCAAGCTAGTGAAATTGATTAGTTCAGGGAGTTTAGATCTCCATGCCATGAGAAAAGAGTACAGAAATAAAGCAAGCATTTAGGGCCACTATAGAAAATTTGGACTTGCCCCACATCATTATCAGATTGCTGTATGTTTTATCTGATATTTACCTTGGAGCATCTAATTCATGATCTGAAGTTGGAGATGTTATCATCAGAACTTTATCATAGATCAATTTTTGATAACATGGAAGCTTTTCGGCATCTCTGACATCTGCAGGTTGATTTGACCAATCAGGATGGTCTGCCCAGTTATTTTATCGATCTACTTGCTTTCCAGGAGACATTTAGGGAGTTATTCATTAATCTGACAGACAGTTCCATCATGAATCTGTTTTGATTACTAGAGTTCGGAGTTGGAGAAGAATGCCCTCAAGTAGTCTTTCCATGTCTGCCAATTTAAAAGTGTTGTTTGGTTTTCCACAGAACTTAAAGCAGAAGAGATGCCAAGAACAAAAGTGGGGCAAAGGAAAATGAATATGACTATCATAAGCTGATCAGGACTGAGAAATATAAATACCTGACTATTTGGCTTACTGTGGACTTTCACTCCACTCTTTGTTTATTATGGAATAGAGAAAGCTGCAATTTAGCCAGGCTTAAACATAACAGAACTAAATCCTCATATTACCATTACATTGCTTTCACTGTCACTCCCAAATATCTTGACTCACATGGAAGAGTGTTCATCCTGGTGTGATTTAACCTCCTACCTCCAAAGGCAGTAAAGAAGAATGCAATAATATCTCATTTCAAGAACACCTTTGCATCTATGTGTATGCAGAAGTTGGGACTATTGGACATGCCCGCCTGAGCTGCCCCTGGGTCACACTTGGTGCTTAGAGTTAATATTCCCCCTTATCAGGAGAAGCTTCCACTGGTTTCAGTCTGAAATTGGGCTCTTTTTACTGAGAAACATGATCGCTCTAAATCTCACGAAATTATGTGCCACTGTGAATTGCCCTTAGAAGACAAAAGTCTTCTAAGAAGACTTTTAAGAAGACTCTAAGAAGACAAAAGTTTTGACATGTATTTAACGCTTCTTAATATCTTTTTTAAATATTCCAGTTTTGGCGCATTCACAACTTCTGGAGGCAAATTGTTACGTTGATTAATTGTTCTAACTATCAGGAAATTTCTCCTTAGTTCTAAGTTGCTTCTCCCCTTGATTAGTTTCCACCCATTGCTTCTTGTTCTGCCCTCAGGTGATTTGGACTCCCTCTTCTTTGTGGCAACCCCTGAGATATTGGAATACTGCTATCAGGTCTTCCTACTCCTTATTTTCTTTAAACTAAACATACCCAGTTCCTGCAACCGTTCCTCATATGTTTTAGCCTCCAGTCCCCTAATCAGCTTTGTTGCTCTTCTCTGCACTCTTTATAGAGTCTCCACATCTTTTCTACATCGTGGCGACCAAAACTCAATGCAGTATTCCAAGTGTGGCTTTACCAAGGCATTATAAAGTGGTATTAACACTTTATCTTGATCTTGATTCTATCCCTCTGTTTATGTAGCCTAGAACTGCTTTGTTTTAGGCAGCTGCTGCACACTGCTGGTTCATATTTAAATGGTTGTCCACTATGACTCCAAGATCCCTCTCACAATTACTACTATTGAGCAAGGTACCACCTACACTGTACCTGTGCATTTCGTTTTTCTTGCCTAAATGTAGAACCTTACCCTTTTCACCATTGAATTTCATTTTAGAAATATGGGAATTGATGGTGTTTTATCGCAAATCATATATGAACAGCTGACTTTGTTATCTCAGTAAGCACTGATCAGCAGAAAAGTGAACCAGTGTTATGAAACCTTTTTGTGATTGGGCACATTTGGAATTTGAGAGCATTTTAGGAGAATTTTCATAAAATGATAAGTTTGAGAGCTTGCCTTCCATAAGATCACATGGATGTAGCCATAACACATTAGCAGAAGTAAAATTGATGAAATTATATGCCCTGTGGCAATTTGTAGCCCTACCCAGGATATTCTTTGCAATTTTTGCCTTTTTCATAGAGAAGTAGAGAAATTTAAAAAAAAACAATTAAATAAGTGGGTAGTTTCTTATCACCAACTTTTTTTTTGATGTTAGCTGTGATCTAGACACATTCCTGGAATGAAACATAATGCTGAAAAGTGTGTTATATCAACTTCCACTTTAATTATTTTAAAATGATATATCAGCTGAACCAGAAAGTTGGTCCACCAGCAAGAGAGATGGCTTTCCTACTTATGAACTTCACTTTGCTTATCTTTGCCATTTCACAAGCTTATTTTTATATTTTAATTAATTTCTTTGTTGCATTCATTATGTCGTTAACTGCAGTAAAATGTCATACACTATTTTGTTGGATGCCTGTAAATAATCATTGTTTTGAATTGCAAAAAGAAGTTTACTTTACTTGAGTCCCTTACCTTACAGGCTATAAATAGTACTTGTGATCAAAGCAATAACAGTTTTTACAGCCTCAAGGAGAAAAATATGTGTGGTGAATGTTGATACGTAAACCTGTAGCATTTTCTTTCTCAGTCTCTTTTCTCTAGTTTCTCTTCACATTTTATGAGTGAAAAATATTGAACCAAAAATAACAATCTTCTGCTATGAACAATTTTCTTTTATGCACAATCACATGGAAAGAATGTAAAGCAGTGTTTCTCAAACTTGGCGACTTTAAGTCCTGTGGACTTCAACTCCCAGAATTCCCCAGCCAGCTATGCTGGCTGGGGGATTCTGGGAGTTGAAGTCCACAGGACTTAAAGTCGCCAAGTTTGAGAAACACTGATGTAAAGCAATGTCTTTGAACTGACATTGATCTCATCGTCCACAGAGATTAGATACATGGCTTTGACCATAGAATAAATCCATATTTTGCTGGAACCAAGAGACAGTTTGGCCAACACATTAAGCAACCATATGCCACATCAACATATACATCCAGAGCACTTTCAAACACAAGATAGATGGAACACTATGCAACTGGAGTGTCAAACTCAAGGCCTGGGGGCCGGATCTAGCTTGCAAGTTGCTTAGATATGACCCATGGGGTCACCCTGGAAACAGCAAAGGATCGGCACGCGGTGCCTCTGCCAGCGAAAACAGAGCTCGGGAGGGCTATGTGCAGTCCTCGTGAGCTCTGTTTTTACTGGAAGAGGGTTGCAGAATGCCACCCCAGCCAAAATGGAGCTCGCAAGGGCCATATGTGCCCCTCCCCCGAGTTCAATTTTCACTGGCAGAGGATTGCAGGAGGCTGGTGCAGCCGGAAATAGACCTTGGGAGCCTGTTTTGTCTGGCAGAGTGCTCGGGCCACCACCGGCACCCCTCTACACAAGTGACATCATGCTAGCCATGCCCACCCTGGCCCTCCAAAGTCAAACACAACCCTGATGCGGCCCTCAATAAAATCCAGTTTGACACCCCTACTATACAACTACGCCCTTTGTATGCAAAATATATAGCTTCCAGGAATTCTGTAGATATTGATGATTCTCAGGAAGGTCAGTGGCATCTCAATTGTTTAGACTAAGTCCAATCAAAGTCAGCAAGGTCACTAAGTGAACTGAAAGTCAAGGTATGTAAAACTGAGGCAAAACTCCTTAAAACAGCCTAAAGAAAGCAGAACCTTGGATAGCTCCATACTCTACTGGCTGACTCTCAATTGCTAAAGTGGCTACCCAAAATATTATCTCTATATACAAGGTGCTAAAGCATCTAAAATGCATATAGGCTAGCAAAACAATGTGTTGATTTGGTAGTTTCTGAATTTTCTGAGGCTGAAGATATTTTAGTGCAACTCATACTCTAATCGAAGATAGAGGGTTTGACTGTTGATCATAATTTCATCTCCTCATCAATCATAAGCCGCAGCCATGCAGTTTACGGTTACAGTTATTCAAAGAATGTGAATGAAAAATTGTGCAGGTGCTGATCCCCAAAGGAAAGGTTTTGAAACCCTTGGCTGAAAAAAAAATCCTACAAAACTTTAAAAAAAGACTTATGGGAAATAATTTAGCAGGGCTTGTGGGTTTTACAATAAAATGCAATCCCTGTGAATGTCACAGAAACTATTTTTTGCATGTCTCTGATTTGGTTGGTTTCCAAAATGGTCAGCTTCGTCAGAAAATCTTAGGGTATTTGGACCTAGGTAATACTTGACAGAGAGATCATCCACATCTGGAAAATCTAAAATAGTTGTCAGAAGAAGGCAATGGCAAACCAGTTTCACACTATTGCCAAGAAAATAAGTTGTAGGACACAAGCTTGATTTGAGGATTCTTTACTTTTTTTATTTGAATATATTTTATCTTGGAAATGAAAGCTATTCATAATATCTTGCCCTTCCAAAAAGTAGTTTCCAGAAAGCTGAGCTCATCTGAAAGAAGACTTGACCTTTAGGTTTCCGATGATCTGTTGTCTTATGAAATTGACTGAGCAATAAAAATTTACATCATAAAACAATACATCATTTCTCAATCCCATCACTGTTAAAGACACATTTGGTGGTAATATAAGAAACACCTTTCTTAGTTGCTCTTCTGTAGTTGGTTCTCAAGTTACTCTTGGTCAGTTGGTTTTCACTGCTGAATTTGAAGAGATACTGATTGCTTTAGTCACTTTGATGGTTGCATTATTCATTGTGGATTTAATTGTGTTTTATCTTATTGATTTTGATTGATTTGTCACCCTAAGTCATATGTATATGCTCCCACCTTACGTGCCAAGACAATCTCAATCTTACATGGGAAAAGACCCAAATACAACAAGACCAGCATATATGTGTGTGTGTGTTAAAAAAGCATGAAATATATCCCTACTTTTCCCAGTTGCTGGTATAAGTCACAAAGTATAGGTTACAACTTTTAATTCATTATTATTGGAAAATTGGTCATGCAGATTCATCTGGTACTCAGCTTAATGCATTTACTACATTAAGTGCTTACTTAGTATTAAATAGCAGTCATTTAATACATATGTACCTTTCTCCTTCTCCTCCATTTTAAAAAAGAAAATATTGCTGGTGCAGCATTTCTAAAATGCCAAAGTGCATGTGTGCATATGGACACTCAAAAGCACATAGGCATATGAATAATAACATTAAGAATATTATTGATTGATTCTAGAGATGAAGTCTTTAAACCTGACATTTAGTGCATTCAAAATGGTAACTGCACACTTATACTGAAGCTTCAAAACTCAGTCATTAGGAGGGTTCAGAATTTGCTTACCAGCAAGAAAATCTATCCTTTAATATGTCATAATACAGATCTGTAAGCCCAAATTTGCTTATTTTTAAATATAGTGCTATAAGACATATTTTTTTGGTGGGGGGGGAGTCTGTTTTTGGGTGTTGAGGGCTTGGAACAATAAGCTTTCTCAGCTAATTTCATAACGAGATTATTTACAATATAAAAAGGACAGAAAAAATAGAAGAACACAGAACAGGAACATCTACCAAGCCCACTTATGTATGTAGGCATGCATGCATGCATGTATGTATGTACTGTGTTTTCCCCGAAAATAAGATAGGGTCTTATTTTCTTTTGACCTCTGAAATAAGCATTTGACCTTATTTTCGGGGACGTCGTATTATTTTTGTGGTGCAGGAGGCAGCAAGCGTGGTCACTTCATGGCTGCTGCTGCATTGCAATATTTTTGGGGAGGGCTTATATTTTGGGGAAGGCTTATTTTAACACATGTGCTCAAAAGCCCAATTGGGCTTATTATCTGGGCAGGTCTTACTTTCAGGGAAACATGGTGTGTGCACATTTGTTTGTTTGTTTGTTTGTTTGTTTATTTATTTATTTGTTTTAAATTTTTAATGTCACCCATCTCCCCCATAAGATGACTGTGTGGCTTACAAGTAAATAAAATTAATTGAATAGTAAAACATTAAAAAGCTGCACAGATTATGATTATACAATTATACCGAAATCAGGACCAAGATATAGATGGGACCGGGGATGGCTGCGATGGGGATGAGATCTTCCCACCCTGCCAGCCATCTCCACTGGTGAGCACCTCCCTTGGTGCCCCAGGCCAACTGGAAAAGCCAGTTGTGATATCCTTCCAATGATCAAAAAGGTGGGAGCAAGTTCTCACCTCCAGTGTTACAGTGTTCCATAGCGATAGGGCCAGAGCAGAAGACATTTGTCTTCTCCTTGAACCTGCCTGCTGGAATTCTTTATCAGATGAAATCTGAGTGAGGCTTCTTCCCCTGACATGAGAGAGGTGGGCTAGTCCCACTGGGGAGAGACTCTTGCTATGATTTCACTTTCTAAAGAATACATTTATGCAAGAGACGATTTCTTTTAAAACGGGTATAGTTCCATGTGTTTTGAGGAGGACTTCTTTGTGGTTCTTTTTATGTTGCTATGTTCTGATCATGATTTTTATCATTTAGACTACTTATTAGATATTTTTACTTACTTTGATTGTTTTAATAAACTGCCGGAGTGCAAAATGACAAGAACATGAATAGATAATATAATAATAGATGTATAGAAAAAAAGTGATAGAATAAACAGGAACAATGATCTTGTAGGAATGAAAAGAAGTTTCATCCTTTTCCATCTCCTTGTAGATTTAATACACTTCTTGATTTGTTTCGGTCAATTAAACCAGCACAAGAAGCTCAGGCATGAGACATAAAATAAAGCAAGTATCTTCCTACATCCCTATTTCTTGCAATATATATTTTGTACACAAAGGATTTGGCAACCCAGCTATATCCTCATCATTTCTTTTTCATATTACTTTATCTCAAGACCTAGCAAAGCAGGCTTAGCTTTAACTAGATGCTCACTTGCAAAACATATGATGGTAGAGAACATTTTACTAAAAATACAAGGTGGCAGACATAAAATCCCACTACTTTTCTGTCATCTTCATTAAAACATAGGCAAGAAGAGTGGGGCAAATATCCCTTTAAACAGGGATAAAATATAAAATGACCCACTGTCTCTATCTCTGGTGTCACAAAGATGAATAAAAGAAATCATTGATACCTGCTCACCAACTGCATCCAAGGAAAGTCATTAAACCAAGCCAGCACAAAAGCTGGCTTGGTTTATATTGTAATATTTATTGTGATAAATTTAAACAAACAGAATAGAGATGTACAACCTGCTCTCCTCTGTGAGATGCTTGGCAAATGAGTCATATTTATGACATTTGCAGGGTCATGGGGTGATGTGACCAACTTTTGCGGCCTTCCGACAAAGAAGTCAAGGGGAAGCCATATTCATTTAACAACTGTGCTACTGACTTAACAACTGCTGTGATTTACTTAACCACTGTGACAAGAAAAGTCATAAAATGGGACAAAATTCACTTAACAACTGTCTCAGAAATTTGGGGCTCAATTGCAGTCATAAATTGAGGATTATCTGTATTTCTAACCTAACCTTTATTGAAATACTTTGATGAATAAACAAAAGCAGTTGTTTATTTTTTTATCTGTCTATGAAAAATATGTCAATTTCTTCCATAGCTTGTCCTAAGTGATCATTTCAAAAGCTGATTTAAAGTCAGCAAAGATTTTACACATCCCAGAAGTGTGTGTGTGTATGTATGTGTGTGTGTGTGTGTGTGTGTGTGTATGTATGTATGTATGTATGTATATATATATATATATATATATATATATATATATATATATATATATATATATATATATATATATATATATATATACACACATACATACATACATACATACATACATACATACATACATACATACATACATACACACTGTATTTTCCATTAGACACTAAATAATCATTGCCAATCTTATTAAAATGTATTTATTTCTGTGTTTATATGTTCTTTTACTTATATCAATTGAGGAGTGTCCAATATATATATGCCTGATATAAAGTTTACTAATTACACTTATCAGGCTAATTCATTAATATTAGTATGATCTGCTTTCTTTCTCTTTTAACAGTTTGAAATTGACTTTTAATTGATTATGTGCATCAAGTGGTTTTTGATTCCTAACAACCACATAGATAGGTTTTCTCCAGGATGGCCTATCCTTAGACTAATCTTTCAGATCTCCCAATGGTGTACCCATTGCCATTGTAACTCAGTCCATCCACCTTGCTGCTGGTTATTCTTTTCTTCTCACTCCTTCCAACTTTCCCAGCATTGGCACTTTCTTCAGGGAACTAAGTCTTCATATGATGTACCCAAAATAGGATAATTTGAGCCTGAGATTGGAATTATGAAAATAACAATAGCCCTCTTAAAATGTTAGTAGTTCAATCAATGCAACTAAAGAAAACTCAAGGATTGAGATCCATCAAGAGCCATTAGCTTTTAGCAGTTTTTATAGCACTTTCCTATTTTCTGCTTTTGTTGCTAGTTTGATGAAATCACAGGCTGTGCAGACCATTAATGTAAAGAGAGTGGATTAAAACCCAGTTATAATGTGTCTAATATCTGCTGCCAAAATGAAGTTAATATGCATTAGCAGATTCATCTTGGACTACTATAAGCAATCTTCAATTAGCACCAAAACCCTTCAGGTTATAACTAGGTGTAGAAATGTTGACTGATCTCCTAGTGGGCATTCTTTTTCTCCCATACTTATTAGGAATATCCATCTCTCTGTTTCTCTAGGGTCTACTTTCAGTAATTGTATATACTGGATTAATATTCTTTGTTATGAATGTACGCTAGCACATTGATTTCACCTCCAATTTGGTGTGATAAAAGTAATAGTTTGTTGACTTTACAAGATTGCAAAAACCTTCCTTTTTAAGAAACTGTAACATTATGAACTTTATAGGTTTAATTTTGAGGAGTTCCACATGGGTCAGACAAATAGATACAAATATGTCTAACAAACACTAGTTGTGAGAAAATTTTAAGGCAAGATCCATTTTCTGGGCAACTCTGAATAGTAAGCTGGGTCACAAGATTTAACAAGGGATGTTAGGTTATCATATACTCAATAATTCTTCCAAGAAGCTTCACATTTACATATGAGGTAATAGCCTGCCAAGGTCCATCAAATTAGGATCAAATGATATTTTTCTACTTGGAATGTCAAGAGCATCCTACTCTATCTTTCCTTATGTTCTATTGCTGGCTGACAACTTTAACAGGAAGGGAACATTCACAGAAGGTTGGTTTGCAGTTTTGAAAGGCTGATTTTGTGGGATGGAAGGAAAATTATTTTTTTTCTAATTCAGCTCTGTTCAGCATCATTGAAAAATTGAGAAACTTTGTATCATCCCATATCAGGTTCCGTGTTTAGGAGGTTCAGATGTGCATCTTAGTCAAGTGAGCTTCAGCTTTGTATCTAGATGGAATCATGAAAAAATATTGGAATTCATGTCAGAATCAATGGATGCACAGAAAGAACCTCTTACTTCTTTTTCATCAGATCTTCTCTATGCAACTGAAACTGTAAGAGACTCCACTTATTTCTTTGACCTTCCAATTAAAACAGTTACACTTCTGAAGTATTTGTCTCTTTGCCAGAAAGTAATTAAATGCCAAGTAGATGAACAGAGATTCCAGCCAGATTTCTCTCTGTGAGGGAGGAAAACAACTTTCTTTTCAGAGCTCTCTAGCTGAATAAAAGCAAAGAAGCACACAACTTTAAACTGTATGATTCTTATTATCTTCTCCTCATGGTCTGCTTTTATCTTTCCCTATCAAAAGTATCATCCTTGAGGCATTGTTTCAGTAGTTCGTTGTATTTTTGAAACCAAACCAGGTGGGCCTGGTCCAGTGGTGGGATTTAAATATTTTTACTACTGGTTCTGTCGAAGTGTTGTGGTAGGCATGGCTTGGTGGGCGTGGCTTGGTGGATGTGCCAGGGGAAAGATACAGTAAAATTCCCATTCCTTCCCAATCAGACAATACATGGGGGTGGAGCCAGTCAGAGCTGGTATTTACTGGTTCTCTGAACTACTCAGAATTTCCGCTACCAGTTTTTCAGAACTGGTCAGAACCTGCTGAATACCACTTCTGGCCTGGCATATCAAGGCACATTGGTTAATAATGGACTATGGCAGGGGTGACAAACTCTTGGCCCATGGGCCAGATGTGTCACATGCTGGCCACAACAGGGGTGGGTTCCTGCGAGTTCTAACCTCTTCTATAGACCTACAGTACCGTTTAGAACCGGTTCCAGCTCCCTCCCCCCGCCCATCTGCACATCATCAAGATGAAGACCAAGAGGAAAAATTCTGGGAGTTGAAGTCCACAAGTCTTAAAGCTGTCAACTTTGAACACCCCTGGGTTTTTTTTCTAAAGGGTTAGGGGTGCAAGGGTCTTGTAACTTGACAGCTTTAAGACTTGCACACTTCAATGCCAGAGATCCTGAGCCAACATGACTGGAGGAGGAATTCTGGGAGCTCAAGTCCACAAGTCTTAAAGCTGTCAAGTTTGAACACCCCTGTTTTTTGCTAAAGGATTAGGGGTGCAAGGGTCTTTTAACTTGACAGCTTTAAGACTTGCGTACTTCAAATGCCAGAGTTTCTGAGCCAACATTTTGGTTGCTGAGCAATAATGTTGCTAAGTGAGTTTCACCACATTTTACAAGTTGGCCATGCCCACCCAGTCACATGGCTGGCAAGCCACTCCTACCCAGTCACATGGCTGGCAAGCCACTCCCACAAAGCAGGCCACACCCACAGAAGAAGTTCTAAAAAATTTTGAAACCCACCACTGGGCCACACCCACGCCCAGTTTAGCAAATGGGGGGAAAGTCATGATACGTCTGCCATGACACCGCAAGTTTCACACTCCTGGACTATGGGGATTAAACTACAACGAAGCTTTGTGAGAACCCAGTCATGGTACTTTGTAAGTAACAGTTTTGGTTTAGTGTAATGTGTCAATGCAGTTACTGACTGATTTAGCACCTAGGGCTAAATTTAACCAGGATTTACTGCAATGTATGAGCCATCTTGAAACTCTTCCCCTGCTAAACATTGACAATGGGCCTTGCATTATATTTAAATGGAAGAAACAGAAACATAATGCATAATGCAGTTTAGTTAATCATGGTAGATAATCAGAATCAATACCTGTTTCCTATATCTTGTTGCCTGCTCCTACAGTTTTCAGAGAATGATTTGCTCTAGTATTTCAAGTCAAAATTAAACTTTAATTTAAACTTTTTCAAAACTAAGGGAAGAAGAGACCACCATTTTCTGTGTTTCTAGATGTACTTTGCCACAGAGGTGAGAACATCAGGAAAAGATATAAAGAAGGGGTGAAGAACCACTACCCTTCACCTATACTTCCAGGCATCCCATCTACTGGCTATTCTGAAATCTCACTTCAGAAATATCTTGTTAGCTTGTATTAATGCTAGCTAGAGAAGTGTGAGTTCAATTGAATAAATAATATGTATATAACAGTGTCAGGAATGATTAATTTTACATTAGAAAATGGACCTGAGTAATATAAGACTCCTGCTCCTGATATCATTTGCTTAGGTCATGGAACACACATGATTTTCCCCCCAAGATGGCGGCGCGCTTAGACGCTGCGGCTTTGAGCTCCTGGTGCCACAGTAGAGTTAGGCAAAAACTAGTCTATACCCGCAGGGAATTATTAAAGATTGGATCTTCTAACCAATTTCATTGTATTTAAGTACAATGACAATAAAGATTATACTTAAAATGATAGATCTTTATATTAATTTATCTCTGTAGTACAGGGTTGTAAAATTCATTAAAAGCCGCATCAGTGTTGTGTTTACGGGTGGGCCCATGGATCCGGCCCAAGGGCCTTGAGTTTGACATCCCTGCTGTAGTAGTTCTTCACAGCTGTAAATGGAAAAAATTACATTCACCTATTGAGGCTAATGAGCTAACAAATGTATTTTTCAGCCATCACTCCCTTTCACTATTATTATAAAAGCAACTTTTACATCTGATGTTAAGGACACAATCTGGGATCTTTCCTCTCACACTGCATATTATTGAAGGCAAATCACTCTGAAGGCCACAAGGCTGACAGAATGATGGTAAAAAGTGATATGTAAGCTTTCATAATCTATCAACATACAGTTTATAAACAGGAGCATTTCTATGCCACGTGCTTCAGGCTCTGAAATAAATAGCACCCTAAACTACTTCTAAAATTGTACCATTGCCTATAACATTTACTGCATGAGCTATCTGACAAACGGGATGATTTAGAACAAAAGAAACTAGAAGAAGATGCTATCTTTTATCCCTGCGTTTACACAGCATTTCCATATATTCTTGCCTTTGAAATGGCCTCTATATAATTATGCATTTCAATTTTTCACTTGGATTTTTACAAGCAGTTTCATATGCATGCATTTACATAGTACATGGTAAATGTACAATGATGAAAAGTATTTTCAGCTCCCATAAAAAATCTGAAGCAGAAAGAAATGCAAGGAAACCTATTTATCTGTACATCTTGCCTGCAGTTAATTTCTATTTGACTTTATATAGTACTAAATCAATGATGTTTCTTATTGTTCTTTACCACATTAGGAGTGAAATGAAGTTTTTACAGTATCTATGCACGTGTGTTCTGTGTGTACATGATATTTATTTAATGTGTGTTCTCACACATACAGTATATATGTCCACTGTTCCATTGCTTTCCAGCATTAACGAAAAATAATAACTTTGAGACATAAAACGATATCAGGGTTTATTACAATTCAGATAATTGTTTTGATTTATCTGAGTTTCCCTACTGTTAAACAGCCCAGAATCACCAGGAGTCAGCAATATACAAATGTAAAAATTATTATAGTTGGTCACACAGTCAGCCAGATGTTTATCCACCTATCAAGTCCATTTTAAGGCCTGCAATACATGGATGTTGTTTGATAGTGTTAAAGGTGTCATTGCAAGATTGTGAAGTTGTGGACACTCCCGAGGTGGTATTCAGCAAGTTCTGAACAGTTTTGGAGAACCGGTGCGGAAATTTTGAGTAGTTCGGAGAACTGGTAAATACCACCTCTGACTGGCCCCACCCCCATCTATTCTCTGTGTCATGAGTCCCAGCTGATCGGGGGAGATGGGGATTTTGCAGTAACCTTCCCCTGGAGTGGGGAGGGAATGGAGATTTTACAGTATCCTTCCCCTTCCATGCCCAAAAAGCTATGCCCACAGAACCAGTAGTAAAAATTTTTGAATCCCACCACTGGGATGCTCCCGTTATCCTTTTGAACTCCCGTTGTGGAGCCAATAGTAACCCTTAGGATCAAACAGCGTGATAAGATAATCAGTTGCATTTGGTCTTTCAGTTTTTGTTACTCTTATTGTTATTGTTAATGCCATCAAGTTTCAGTAGCTAGAATAAAGATATAGATAGTCCTTGGCTTACATTCATTTAGCGACTGTTCAAAGTTACAACAGTGCTGAAAGAAGCAACTTATAATTGGTTTGTACACTTATGACCATTGTAGCATGCCCATGATCATGTGATCAAAATTTGGACACTTGGCAACTGGCCTATATTTATGATAGTTGCAACATCCCAAGGTGACAAGCTTGGCATTTGTGACATTCTCAGGGCTCTTCTGGCAAACAAAGGAAACGGGGGAAGCCAGATTAGCTTAATGACTGTGTAATTTGGTTAAGGACTTCATGATTTGCTTAACAAATGCAAAATTCGGTATGACTCACTTAACGACCACCTTACCTAGCAACAGAAGTTTCAATTCCAGTTGTGGTCATAAATTGAAAACTTCCTGTAAATGCATGAGGATCAAGAAAATGCATTGTTCTTCCCTATTCTGCATTGGTCTGCTCGAAATCACTCCAGTGTGCTGCTTTCCTACCAATAAAGAGAATCGCTTTTTCTAATCTAGGTCTGTGGGAGGGGAAAAAGTACTCTTCTTGATTTTTTCCTTCCTGGAGTTGCAAACATGAAGACGTCATTATACACCTGCGCCCTGGTGGCGCAGTGGTTAGACATGTAGTATTGCAGGCTAACTCTGCTCACCACCAGGTGTTTGATCCTGACAGGTTCAAGGTTGACTCAGCCTTCCACCTTTTCAAGGTTGGTAAAATGGGAGCCATATTGTTGGTAGCGATATGCTGACTCTATAAACCACCAGACAGTGCCGTAAGTCTATATATGTCTAAGTGCTATTGCTATTAAACATTAAGCAAGCATTTCTTAGATATTGTGAGCTGCGGTGGCATAGTGTTTAGAATGCAGTACAGCAGACTACTTCTGTTGACTCCTGGCTGCCTGCAATTTGGCAGTTCGAATCTCACCAGGCTCAAGGTTGACTTCCATCCTTCCCAGATTGGTAAAATGAGGACCCAGATTGTTGGGGGCAATATGCTGACTCTGCAAACCTCTTAGAGAGGGCTGAAAAGCACTGTGAAGTGGTATATAAGTCTAAGTGCTATTGCTATTGTTGGGTTAAGATTTAGACAGTAAACATTGTGGTCCCATATCTAGAGCCTTTATGATGGGAAAGGCTGCTAAAAGCCTGAGGAAAATATTGTACTGCATGCCGAGGAAAGGGCTGTAGGAGGAGAACTGAGGCTGGAAACTTAAGGAGACCAACACCAACATTTTTAGAAGTTTCACATATTAGCTGCTGTAAGATTATTGTGGATTAGTTTCAGATTCCTATTTGAATGCTGGGATTAAAGATAAATCTTTACAAAAATAAATGGAAGAAAGTGAACTTATTTAACCAAAGTTAAAATATATGTGTTATGATTACTAATAGCCTTTCTTTTTGACCATGACTGAATACAAGGCTTTCTTTTGCTTTAAGTCTTAAAGAAAATGATATGTTGAAATGCAAAGTGGATTTACTTGCTGAGTTAAAAATATACAGGTAGTTCTTGAGATATGACTTTAATAAAGTCTGCCCAGGACCGGATTTAGATGAAAAGAGGCCCTAGGTTATTCCACTTATGGGGCCCTTTCACCTCCCATTTTTAAGTTTGTAAATTACATGAGAGATAATAAAATACATCATTACTGTTATATATATCAATATATTAAATGAAACATATTGTAATTGGTACTAACCTTTATAAAAAATGTGGCACGGATAATAAATAAAAATAAAAGGCCCCTCTTAATCTTGAGGCCCTAGGCTGAAGCCTAGTTAGCCTATAGGAAAATCCGCCCCTGAGTCTGCCCATTATATTTGTATATCATGATGCCTGTTAAGTGATACCATCTTGTTTAATGACACCCACCCTCTGCTCTCCCTCATATGATCATTACATGAATGTGTGGGTTGTTAAATGGAGCATGGGATGCCTCATGGGTGGGATAGGCCATTGGAGGCATAGCACAGGCTGAGGCCTGCCTGCCCTGGGCTTCTTAAAGGCTCCCCCCACCCACGAGATATCTCATGCTCTGCTTCCTGCCCTTTAGTTCTCTGCAGGCCTTTCTCCCCTCCCACCGGATCCCACAGGCCCTTTTCCCCTTACACCAAGTCATCCTAAGCCAGGGGTGTCCAAACTTGGGAACTTTAAGACTTGTGGACTTCAACTCCCAGAATTCCCCAGCCAGGCTGGCTGGGGAATTCTGGGAGTTGAAGTCCACAAGTCTTAAAGTTCCCAAGTTTGGACACCCCTGTCCTAAGCCTTTTGCCATTTTGAGCATGCCCATAATAATAATAATAATTATTATTATTATTATTATTTTTGGTCATGTTAAAATGGCAAAGGGCACATGATTGTGGGGTTACCGCAGTGGCCGTAATTTCAAAATGGGATTGTAAGGACCACCTGTATGCGTTACTATGTCTAGTACATATTATAATACATTTTTGCTGATTGGGACTGGCATAATTTGTTTTTAGAATTTGTCTATTGATAAGTATCAAAATATAAGAATATTTCTCTAATATTTTATTGCAATATTAGGGAAAGCGTTAAGTTATTGATATTGTTTATATTTATCTGGAGAGAGGGCAGAAGTCATCATAGACCAGTGGTGGGTTCCGGATACTGTTGCAACTGGTACGGTGCAATGGGACTGGGCGTCCACCACAAGAATGTGTGCAGCACGCGCATGCGTACTTGCCGCCCGCAATGCTCCAGCTGCTCGGCGGAGCGTTGCGCAGGCGCCGTATGCTCCATGTGCATGCGTGGAAGCCCCGAAAACCTCAAATACCAGTAAGGAGCGCAGGTGGGCGGGTGGGGCCTCCAGAGCACCGAACCAGAACGGTACCTCGTGTTCCAGGCAGGCACTGGTACACCTGTACTGAGGCATACCGGTTGTAACCCACCACTGCCATAGACAAACACATGCACAGACACACTTTCTTATTTTTTTAATTTTCTTTTTTACCTCTTTCCACGCTTCTATTTTTCTTAGCTTGTATTTGTTTTTGTTTTTTTTTATTTGTAAACTTTAATACTTTTTTTCTTTTAAAAAAATAATGTTGTACATGACTTGGCTTCTCTAAGGCTTGCCTTTTCCATTTCATCCATTCCATGCAGGGTAGAGCAACTATCCCCAGTGTAAGACAGGTTAGATCAGGGCAGATCCAAGAGCTGCGGTTCTCAACTATGCCCCTTCCCCTTTATCACACAGCTTCTCCTCCCCGCAGCCTAGAGAGATGCACATGTTAATGTTATTCTGCTAAGCAACTGAATTATTCCACAAGCTCTTTGGGACACAAGGTTACCTGCACCATGAGGATTATCATCATAATTTTGGCATAGTTCTCTGCGTACTGAATTATTTTGTTTTATGGATGAATGTAGCTTTATTTATTTTATTATTGTAGAGTTATTGCTTTATTCTACAGTTATAAATGATTCAGAGATGTAAGATTTGGCAGTATAGAAAACCAATCATCTTTTCTTTAAAAAAAATTATAGGATATTTGCAGCGTTGGAGTTATAGCATAATATTCTTGAATTGCATTACTCAGGTTTTAAGTTGCAGTCATGTTTCAAACAATATGTGATCTGGGAAATCCTGATATTCTCCTCTTTGACTAACTGTATATATGTAGGTCTGATTTGTGATGGCAGAAATATAATTCAAATTTGGTAGAGCCGCCGTGGACTAAATAAAAGTTCTTCCAGGTCAGATGTAGCTCTTAGATTGTCAGTTGTTCATCTCTGCTTGACTTAATATCAAATGTAAATGTTTTATAACTCTAGCTCTTTTATTAAAGAAAAGCCATGACTAAAATATATATGAAGTTTTTTTAGCAGCAATAGAGGTGGGAGAAAATGATGTGACAATCATATTTTTGGAAAACAGCCTAATCCCATGCTGCATTAGGGACTTTAAGGCAGTCACTGTCATAAAATACCATGAGCAATTCATGGTTATCTTGGAAGAGGTAATCTTGATTTCATATATCTCAATGGGCATCACTTTTCAGAGACAGGTTACTGAAATCATTAAATGCTACCCCAGGCAGCTTGCAGAAAGGATTAGACATACATGTCATGAATAAATAAAAGTGATACACAAAACACACTATCATATTAGACCTGCTCTGTGACAAATTAAGGAACAGAGGTTGGAATGCCACTGTTGCTGGAATGCCACTCAGAGATGGTATTCAGCAGGTTCTGACCAGTTCTGGAGAAACGGTAGCGGAAATTTTGAGTAGTTCGGAGAACCGGTAAATACCACCTCTGACTGGCTCCACCCCCATCTAGTCTCTGCCTCCCAAGTCCCAGATGATCGGGAGGGAATGGAGATTTTATAGTATCCTTCCCCTGTCACGCCCACCAAGCCAAACCACACCCACCAAGCCATACCCACAGAACCAGTAGTAATTTTTTTTAAAATCCCACCACTGATGCCACTGTTGCCTCTAGTTCAGCATTGGAATATTATTTCATGTTTGTTTGTTTTAAATCTACCTTGACTTTCCTTAACTAAATTTTAGGGTGTTTCCTCAAACAGAAACAACAGTTTTAAAAGCTGATAAAATAACCAGCTTAATGAAATCATGTGAACAAAAAGAACAGAAAGCGCACACAATATAACAATTCAGGTTACAATCCAAGTGTACACTTACTTGTGGGGGAGGAGGTATAACTCACATGCTGTATGTGCCCCTCACACAAACAAACACACACATACACACACGTTTGCACTGTTAGTCAAATTATATTGGCTCCTAAAATGCAGCAGCAGAAATGCCATTGATGTCCTCTAAGCCATATTGAACAGAAGGATTTGGCCACCTAGTGAGAAACTATTAAAGGGAAAGATATAAAAGAAAGTTGATCCTTTCATTGCCCAAATAAAGTTGCTGAAAAGACTCCCAGTAAATGTTTCTCTGATCTAATGTGGCATATTGTGTGTGGGTTATTTTATCACTATGGAAGAATACATAAAACTGAAACAAATACAAGAGAGGATAAGTGGATTTATAAAATAAGAGTGCTTGGAAAAAATTCAAATCCATCTACTGTGGCCCTAACACGAGTCTTTTGGAAGCATGATTATTTCCCTAAATCTGTTATTTTGCTTTCAACTTTTTTATTTTGTTTCATACACAGAGAAAGAGTTAAGTTCATATGTTACTATAGCCCATCACCTACATCAAGCAGTATTTTTCCATGCCCTTCAACCTTTCTTCAGATTATAGAATATAAGGTAGCTCTGATAGCCTCTCTAGATGCCTGCAACCCTTTGACAGATCTTCGGGGAAATTGTTATGATATGCTGCTGTCTGAAGGTGTGTAGTTTTCCTGTCCAAAGGCTTTCTTCTTTTTCTGAACTGCAGACCAGAATCGGCCACATTTGTAGCATTAAAGCCATTCCGCAGCAGATCTGTTCAACGGCAAAGAGTATTGATCAAACTCCATATAACTATGATTTGCCATTGCGAAAGAGAAGATTACAGCTACTCGTGTCAGCAAGCAGCAATGCTTAACTTCATTCACACATCACACGTACAAACACACAATGAGAAATGAAACCTCAGTGACATTGTTTTCAAAAACCTAACAGGCAAAAGGTGCTCTGTTTTATTTCTTGCATTATTTTGCATCGTACAGTAGTTTTATGTAGCAGTTACGATGTCATCCACACAGTGGGAAAATGTCATGTCAACTCCTTCGTAGCCATGGAAGGCCAGTGGCTGACTTGGACTAGCACCTTTCTCTCAGCTCAAACTAGCAGCGTTGTTGGGGTGGTGAGAGGAAGGGGTGATAGGTTGGCTGCCTTCATCTCCTGAAAGAAAGAAGGGATATTAACAGACCCGCAAACAGGCAAACCCATACAGGATTGCATAGATGGGCTTTCCCGATGGGTGGGTTCCAGCAGAGACTACTGCTGGTTCGCTCAAGGATGCGCTTCACACGCTTGATGTGCGCTGCCTGCGCATATGTCAGGCCTGCAACCAGTTCCTTTTGGGATCTTTGGCCTGCCACACAAATATTCTATTCTACTATGGTGTTTCATTAGTGGGGAATTGGGAAGGGGAATAGTAAGGAGCAGAATGTGATGTTGTCAAAATAAAATTCCTTTCTAGAATCCAAGGTCATCCTTTGTCTGTACACCTCTGCACCTGACCGGAACTGGATGGGTGGAACTGCCAGCATGGCAGTGAAAGGTTGGGCCATGTGATAGGACTCTGATTTAATTTTGGATGCACACTACAACTAAAGTTCTCTGCGCATGTGCAGAAGAAAAAAACAAGATGGTGTCACCTATGGCGCCGCCGGGAGAACCAGTTCGGGGGCATGGCAGACCTGGGCTGCTGCTGGTTCCAGTGACCCAGGCCGCCAAGTTACTACCGGTTTGGCTGAACCGGTCCGAACCGGTAGGAACTCACCATTGCTTTACTAGCTACTCAAAATCCTTTGGGAAACTTCATTTCGAGTCCAGTAGCCTGACACTCCTCTTTTTCTAGCTCTAGCATTCCGGGCTGATATGTAATGAAATCAGATGAAATTAATAAAATGTCAATGTAATGAAATCAATTCCAAAAACAAAAGAAAAGATCATAAACATTTGCTTTCAGATTCAATGTTATTTCCCAAAATTCAGCAATGGAAATCAATGCATATGCTTACTTGGGTTAGTAGGAAACTAGCTAGGCTTCTTTCATTATCACCTTGGTTGCTCTAATTTTCTGCAAATGTCAAAAATAGTTCGCAACTTCTGTGTTTTCAATCCTTACTACCAACCTACATGTTCATTTAAATTCGGAGAGAAGAAACCATCAAATAATTGCAACTAACATCACCAAGATCTGCCACCAAAATGTGCCACAGGTTATAATGATGAAACTGTACTTTGTTTTCTCAAAGAAAGAACTAACTCTTTTCTCCAATATTTTCCTACCTAAACTTCTCATTCTTCACTAGGCAGTTAACAGGTGATGGATAAAATATTAACGAAAGTATGCAAAATTCTTGTCTTGGTTTACATTCCAATCTGGTTTTCTCATGTTCCCTGTCTGGCTCCTATGTGACTATATAGACCAGTGTTTCTCAACCTTGACAATTTTAAGATAAGTGGACTTCAACTCTCATAATTCTCCAATCAGCTTTTTAAACTCTTCTTTCCATTTCAGACAGAATCTCAAATCTGAAGGGGCCATTATACCACTTCACTTTGTATTCAGTGCTATCTATAAACTAGATTTAGTCCTGAGATATATACCATTCATCTGAAGTAAATAAATTGCTTAAACAAAAATCTCAATTATGCAAATAACAAATGTATTTATTGTGCATAAATTAAAGGTAGGCACTCTGGTCTAGAAGTACAAAAATAATTTCCAGCTCCCAAAAGACCCCTATCCCACTCTCAAATAAAGCAAAGAGTCAAAAATTTATATAAAATATGCTAAAGTTTAGGAAAGAAGTCATTCAGGTAAGGACTGAAAATTATTGTTGTGATTTTTTATTATTCTACAGATACATCTTCAGTAGAATACAATTTGGTGTTTCTACTGGTATTGCAAAATTTTGAAAGCTTGCTTCATTTCAAGCAAAGCATCTATTTGAAGGTGCCTTTCTAAAAAGCAAACTGAAACTACCATATCAAAAACAGCACAAAGCTGAGGTGAATTGTATGTTGCCCCCTGCCACCCTACCTCCTCCTACTTCCGTTCTAGAAAAAAGAATTGTTTGAAAAACACATAAAACTGGCTATTTTGCATTTGGCTATTATCCTAGGTGCAGAATGTTTTATGATTCTGTAAGTCTAACCAAGAGGTTTTCTCTGCTATGATGCCTGCAGTTATCTAGATTATTTAAAAACTCCTATGAGTTTTTAATCACCCATCAATCAAGTAATTACATGCCTTCATCTATTTTGATTGTTTAATTTCCTTGCAATTTTTTTCAATGAAAAATATGAATAAATTTTGGCAATAACTAGACACCCAATATTATCTAGGAAGAAATAACTAATAAATAAGTATTTTTTACAGAAAAATCATTTTAGAATGCCTAGTTTGCCTGAAATTAAACAGATTTTGCATGATCCTGAGTAATGAGAGTTGTTCTTTAAATGAACATGAAGTGCAACTGAAATGCTTTCTTCTATGCAATTTTATTATCTCAATTCAGCTAAAAAATCTATGACTGAGAGAAAGATGAAAGCATAAAACAGAAAGGCATGGAGAATTATCTTACTTATTTCATACATCTATACTCCCCATTGTTTTTAATTTATTTGGTTCATGCATTACCTTGAACTTTTTGTCTAATGGTATAATCATGCAAAATGAATAAATTCCTCAGGATGCATAATCATTTTTCTTCTCCAATAAATTAAACGTATTTCTGTTGTGCAGTTAAATGCAATTTTCTATCTCAGGGTGCTATTTGCTTAACTAGCAGTATAAAAATTGACATAAATGGATCACTTTTCCTTTCCATGTCTATGTTTTCATTTTGTGTGTAGCCCTTCAAATCATCTATTGCTGATTTTTGCTACAGGAACCAAGGTTTCTGTGCCTTCAACATTTTTATTCCAAGAATCTTGGAAGGTTACAATGTATGCTAACAAGGTATGTAACCATACCTTGCTGTGTCTCATATGGCAAGGCTTTTCTCAACTGGCCTACTATTGGCCTCCAACTTGTTTCTTGCACCTTTTTATTAATGTTCAATGCACAGAAAACGTCACAGATAATAATAATAATAATAATAATAATAATAATAATAATAATAATAATAATAATAATAATAATAATAATAATAATAATAATAATAATAATAATAAATATTTATTCTTAGCCGCACCCTCTCCCGAAGGACTCGGGGCGGCGTACAACAAAACATAGGAAATAAATATATTGACATACATATAACAAAACATATACCAAGACATATACACGACATATACAAGGAGGAGGTGAAGTGATAGATAAAAACAAGTAAAAACACAATGTTTAAAAACCCCTAAATAAATTGAATGCAATTAAAATACCCCAAATAAAAAAAACCGTCAGGAGCGATATAGTTGGATCAAAGTTGAGCCAGGCCAGCAACTTGAAAAAGGTGGGTCTTGAGCTTTACACGAAAGGAGCGGAGGTCAGAGGTATTCCTAATATCCGGAGGGAGGTCATTCCACAGGGCTGGGCCCGCCACAGAGAAGGCTCTACTCCTAGGCGCCGCCCCTCGACACTGTCTGGTGGACGGCACCTGGAGGAGGCCCTCTCTGTGCGAGCGGATTGGTCGCAGGGATGTATGGGGCAGAATACGATCCCGCAAGTAACTAGGTCCTGAGCCATGGAGCGCTTTAAAGATTGTTATCAAAACCTTGAAACGCACCCGATAGACCACAGGAAGCCAGTGCAGCTCACGCAGGAACGGTGTCACATGGGAGTACCTAGTACTCCCCATAATTACCCGCGCGGCTGCGTTCTGGACCAACTGTAGCCTCCGGGTGCATTTCAAGGGAAGCCCCATGTAGAGAGCGTTACAGTAGTCCAAGCGAGATGTCACCAGCACATGAGTGACTGTGCATAAGGCGTCCCGGTCCAGTAGGGGGCGCAATTGGCGCACCAGGCGAACCTGGTGGAACGCCCCCCTTGCCACGGCTGTCACATGGTCATCCATGGACAGCCAGGCATCCAGGAGGACGCCCAAATTGCGCGCCCACTCCACGGGGGCAAGTTGAATGCCCCCGATGGCCAATGATGGAATTAATTGGCTGAACCGGGGAGCCGGTACCCACAGCCACTCCGTCTTGGAGGGGTTGAGTTTGAGTCAGTTGTCATCCATCCAGATCCGTACGGCTTCCACACACCGGGACATCACTTCGATGGCCTCGTTGGGGTGGTTCGGGGTGGAAAAGTACAGCTGAGTATCATCAGCGTACAGATGGTATCCCACCCCGAAACCACGGATGATCTCACCCAGCGGCTTCATATATGTGTTGAACAGGAGTGGCGAGAGGACCGACCCCTGTGGCACCCCACAAGTAAGGGGGCGTAGGGTCGACCTCTCCTCCCCTGCCAACACACGCTGCGTCCGGCCAGAAAGGTAGGAGCCGAACCACCGCAAAACGGTGCCCCGGACCCCCAACCCCTCCAGCCGGCGCAGCAGGATACCATGGTCGATGGTATCAAAAGCCGCCGAGAGGTCCAATAGGACCAGGATAGAGGAACAACCTCTATCTCTGGCCCTCCAGAGATCATCCACCAACGCAACCAAGGCCGTCTCCGTGCTGTGACCGGGGCGGAAGCCGGACTGGCGCGGGTCTAGATAATCATTTTCCTCCAGATGCCGTGGAAACTGGTAGGCCACCACACTCTCTACAACCTTCGCCAAAAAGGGAAGGTTGGAGACAGGACGATAAATGGCCAGCTCCAAAGGATCCAGGGAAGGCTTCTTGAGCAAGGGTCTCACCACCGCCTCTTTCAAGGTGGCCGGGAGAGACCCCTCACTCAGCGAAGCGTTCACTAGGTCCAGGAGCAAGTCTCGTGTAACCTCCCAGGATGCCAGTACAAGCCAGGAGGGGCACGGGTCCAATAAACATGTGGTGGGTCGCAGTCGTCCACGCATTCTGTCCAAATCCTCGATGGCAACCAAGTCAAACTCCTCCCAGGTCGATTCCTCAAGACTCGCCACGGACGTCTCCATTGGACCACTAACAGGGGCCCAATCCTTCCGGATTTGAGCGATTTTATCCTGCAGATATTTCCCAAATTCCTCTGCTCTGCCCTGTAGAGGGGCCTCCCGCGGCCTCTGAAACAAGAGGGAGCGGGACACCCGAAACAGGGCGGCAGGGCGGTTCTCTGCGGATGCAATGAGAGTGGCACAATATTGGCGTTTGGCCACTCTCAATGCCACAAGGTACGTCCTTAAATGGGCTCGTGCCTGTGTTCGATCAAGTTCGGAACGAGAGGATCTCCAACGACTCTCTAGACGTCTCTTGTGGCATTTCATCACCCTCAGCTCCTCGGTAAACCAAGGGGCCAGGGTGGATCGTTGCCACCGGAGAGGCCGCAAAGGCGCCACCCGGTTCAAGGCCCCGGTAGTCGCATTATTCCACGCGACCACCAGGTCCTCTACCCGGGGGCGGGTCAAGGTTACAGGAGGTGGCCGAAGCTCCGTCTGGAACCTATCTGGTTCCATCAGGCGCCTGGGGCGGAACCATCTAGTGCTTTCCGGTTCCGCCTCCCCGCAGCGGGAGGTAGCACCAGGGAAGTCAAGACGAAGGAGTGAGTGATCTGACCATGACAGGGGAGTGATGGTTAAGTCCCCTCCTCCCAGATCACTCAACCACTGGCCAGAGACAAAAACGAGGTCCAGAGTGTGTCCTCCCTCGTGTGTCGGGCCCTGAATCATTTGAGTCAGGTCCATGGCTGTCATGGAAGCCATGAACTCCCGAACCCCCTCTGATGCTTCTCCCATCGATGGCAGGTTAAAATCCCCCATCACTAAAAGTTTGGGGGTCTCGACCGCCACCGATGCGATCAGCTCGAGGAGTTCAGGCAGGGCCGCTGATGTATAGCGAGGAGCCAGATATATGTGTATATGTGGGGAAGCGTGCTGCATGCTTGTGTTTAACAGCTACTTCTGTTTTTGAAAGCATAAGCATCTATAATGCCTTCTACTTGGCTAAAGTAAGTTTAAAGAGTCACAGCAGAGGTGGTATTCAGCAGGTTCTGACCAGTTCTGGAGAACTGGCAGCGGAAATTTTGAGTAGTTCGGAGAACCGGTAAATGCCACCTCTGACTGGCTCCACCCCCATCTATTCTCTGCCTCCCGAGTCCCAGCTGATCGGGAGGGAATGGAGATTTTACAGTATCCTTCCCCTGCCATGGCCAGCAAGTCACACCCACCAAGCCATGCCATGCCCACCAAGGCAAGCCAAGCCCACAGAACCAGTAGTAAAAAAATTTGAATCCCACCGCTGAGTCACAGAGCTGATTCATTCATAAAAGATTCCTCAACTTTGCTTTGAGTAGATTAGACCATAGCAGAATTCCATTTTTCAACAGACAGTTTCTAGATTAGACTTCTCAAACAACTTATCTTCATATCTTGCTTCAAGAGTCTTCTAGATCAGGGATGCATATGTATGAACCCGAGGGTCATTCCTTTATAATATGTGACTTAGAAATTGTATTGAAGTGTTTAATATGAACATCCTTCTCCTTTTTGCCCTTCCTCATTAAATCGATTCTGCTTCATTTTTATGCATAAGGAGTCTCATAGGTTAGAAACTTTAGTCCCTATCTAGGACTTAGTACTGTCTTGTTTCCCGCAGTTCCTCTTGCAGTCACTCCCTGTGTTGGAGCCAGTTTCCTGGGAAGATGAGCAAAGAAGAGTATATACTAAGTGTATTACAGAATACTATACCAAATCTTGGCTTTTTTTTTTACTCTTCTTCACAAGCATTCAGGCTCAGTGAAGGCCATCTGCTATTTCTCAAGCCAAGCTATTTTATATGGTTGTTTTATAAGGATAAAATAAAGAACTCAAAGCAGCTTACAAATTCAAATCAAGAAAAATAAATACATGAAGGTTATATTATCATTTAGCAATGCCTGGGAAAATGAACTAAAATCAAGTAATTGTTCTCTGGTAGGCTTACAAATAATTAAAGCAAATATAAAAGCATACTGTGAAAAAGAACAATGCAACAATTTTAAAAAACAAAAAAATCCAATTTCAATGTATTTTTAAAAAAGCCTTTATAAAATACATAAAAGTCCCAGCCAAGTTAATCCATTCATCCAAGCAATCAGTACAGCAGAGATGGTATTCAGCCAGTTATCTCTGGTTCGGGTGAACTGGTAGCGGCAGTTGCGGAAGGCTCTGCCTACTCCCTCCTACGTAATGCGCGAGCACTGCGGTTGCGCAGAAGGCGGCATGCATGCACAGACAAGGCCTGTGCGCTCACATTTGTGAACCTGTAGGGAAGGTAAGTTAATCCCACTTCAGTACAGCCCTTCCAACAGCCCTGCATCTCCACTGCCATGTCCCTATGCTCATTGGCGAAACCATCTCTTCAGGGCCTTGCAAAAAGTCAGTGGAGTTGGGACCAATCTGTTCTCTGTGGAGGGGGGGGTTATATGCCCTAGGACCTAGGTTCCTGCCAGTTCTAACCTCTTCTATAGAAGAGGTTCCACAAATCTACAGTGCCGTTTAGAACCGGTTCCAGCTCCCTCCCCCCACCCGTCTGCACATCATCAAGATGAAGAGCAAGAGGAGGAATTCTGGGAGTTGAAGTCCACAAGTCTTAAAGCTGTCAAGTTTGAACACCCCTGGGGTTTTTTTTCTAAAGGGTTAGGGGTGCAAGGGTCTTGTAACTTGATAGCTTTAAGACTTGCATGCTTCAAATGCCAGAGTTCCTGAGCTAACATGACTGGAGGAGGAATTCTGGGAGTTGAAGTCCACAAGTCTTAAAGATGTCAAGTTTGAACACCCCTGGGTTTTTTTTCTAAAGGGTTAGGGGTGCAAGAGTCTTGTAACTTGATAGCTTTAAGACTTGCGTGCTTCAAATGCCAGAGTTTCTGAGTCAACATTTTGATTGCTAAGCAAGAGCGTTGTTAAGTGAGTTTCACCACATTTTACAAGTTGGTCACGCCAACCCAGTCACATGGCTGGCAAGCCACTCCCACAAAGCAGGCCACACCTACAGAAGAGGTTCTAAAAAATCTTGAAATCCACCACTGCCCAGGACAGGTGAACTTTTGATTTTAAAAGGCATGAGTAAGATTGCTATTTATTTTGGTGGAACAGTCTTCTAATTCTGTACTTTGTATTTGTCTGTGACTTCTAGCATATTCATAGTTTCTGCTGCCCTTGAGTGCTGGGAACACCCATAGACATCCAAACAAACTTAGATTTCCTGAAATCTGGCAAAACAAAGGACCATATTCTGTGAGGCAGGGTGCCCTATTCAAAAGCCACCAACCTTGCTTAATTCTCAGGACCAGTACTGCTCTTTTCTTACCTTAATTCTTTTAATGGCATGCCAGTATATTGAATGGCTAGGCCGCTCATTTTAAATGCCTTCTACCTTTGTTTTAAACAAAAGCCAAGACCCCTCACCCAGAAGAACCGTTTCTTCCTTTGTTCTTACCGCAACAGGGACTTCTTCCTTTATTTGTGCTTAAGCTCCTTCTTTTTTGAATTGCCGCTGAAGTTTTGCAAGTCCCATGAGATCCGTATGTGGTCAAATCACTTAGCATTTTTGATATTGATTTGTAGAGGTTGGAAGCACCAGAATGCAAACACTATGCTTTTTTTTCTGTTAGGGTAGCAACTGGATTCAAAATTGATTCAATGGAATTTTTTTAAAGATGTTCAGTCATGCTAAATACCTTCTGATAATGAATTAATTTTTAAGGAACTAATCTCATGTCATTTAGCTTGTCAATACTTGTCATTTCTGTGAGTGAAGAATCTGCAATAAACTTTGAGAGGTTTTTGATTGCTCAGTTATGACTCATGTAGTCTAAGCACTGCATCCCATAGTCACTATTCCACACTTGTCAACTGGAGAAACAAAACCCCATATTTTTTTTCCATCATATTCACTCTCGATCTCATCTTTTAAAGACCTTCATAAAATTTCATGGTTTTCATTCACAATTGCCGGCAAGAGCTGTAATTAAATGAATAGCTACTGCAATCACTATCTATTAAACATGCCATATAACTGAGTTTGGAATATGACATCCACTAATGTGGGGGGGGGGAATCATTGTAGCAAGTACTGTTTGAGAAAGGTATCCATTCGTACAGAAAAAAGAAAAGAAAAAGGTTTTCAGAAATTACTCATATTGACTAGGAGCTGAAGAACTTGTAAATGTTTAAAGAGCAGTCCACCTGGTGTCATCTAAGGATCTCTTCATATGTTCAGTATTTATTCCAAAGAAATAAACATCAGCTTGTTTGCAGACTATCAATATATATCACATCTACCTTTTCCTAATTAATATTTTCTTTTCCTTCAGCTATATGAATATTCAGAATTTCCTTTCTTGAATTTCCTTTCTTGAAATTCTTAATGCTTTATGTATGCGTGCATTTATTTATTTACTTAATGCAACTTTTATAACACTTCAATCAGTTGAATTTAAGTGGTTATGAATTGCTGTTTCCTTCTTCATCAGACTGGTGATTGCTTTATACTTTTTCTACTAAAAGCATTTTTTAAAAAAACCACAGAATTAAAGGAATCGCATTGAAAATGGCTGCACGTTCCATTTATGCTAATTATTCAGAGTGAAAAGTTTCCATTTCAGTGAGCCTCATTGGTATTCTGCAGTGAACTTGACTGGGAAAAAAGACAAGGAAATGGAGTTGTTATCCGCCAACTGCTTTTAACTAGAAAAAAGGATAGCAATTTAAATAATATTACGCTGTTAATTTTTCTTTGCCTTGCAATTGTATGACTCTGTTCATCATAAAATAACTGGAAAGTCAGAGTCTCCTTGCATACTGCCAGGGGAATCTATGCTAAAGAAAACTACAATCTGGTTCTCTTCCCTTGATTAATCCCAAATAGTGGGACACAAGTTGTATAACAAAGAAACCTCCATAGTTTGTGTGAATATATTGGCTCTTAAGCTCATGGGAGAATTTTTTTCCTTAAATCATGTCTGCTGTGGTTAAACGTGTCAATATTTCATGATGCCTGTCACACCATGAAATATTCAGAAAACGTATGGGAAAGGGGCCTTGGTAGATAAAGGAGGTAAGTTGAAAATCATAGTGTGAAGCAAAATTACTTAGTAAAATAAGCAAAGAAAGGAAAGAGAGACATTTGCTGAAACAGTTATTCATTTGGCCAAGGAAATGAAATCTGGCTGATTCCTAATGCTTGCCTGTTGTACAGACTAATTTTTCCATGCACAAAATACTCCAAGGAGTTGATTTTTCTGCCCTCAAACCACATGGTGGGAAAATATATTTCTGTATAAGACTGAACAAGCTGTTTGTATTCGTTTTCATGCCATAAAGCTATGACGTCACCAGCCTCACCAGTCATAAACCTGACCTCATGTCACTGCATATACAGTATTATTACATACTGTATATGCAGTGACATACGGTCAGATTTATGGCTGGTGAGGCTGGTGATGTCATCAAATGATCATCATTAAGGGAGGACTCTGACAACTTTGATCTTTGCAAACGTGCAAGCAAAATACCCCAGGATCACGGTGGCGGGGACAGCAACTCCTGCGCTGCGGAGAAGAGCCACACTGTGCTCCTCAACGTTACCCTCAGATCAGCGCAAGCCACGGTCCCCTTCATGTTGGCTCAGGAAGGAGGGGAATGAAATGGTGTGTGCAGGGGAAGAGGACCGCGGCTCGCGCTGATCTGAGGCTAGCGCTGAGGAGCCTTCTGCACAGCGCTGCTCTTCTCCGCAGTGCAGTGGAAGGAGTTGCTGTCCCCGCCACCATGATCCTGGGGTATTTTGCTTGCACGCGCAAGAAAGAGATGAAAGAGAAAAGGGGAGATTTTTTTTTCTTTTCATGATGAGAGCGGTGAGGCTCTGCTTCCCCTGACTGCGCGTCACTGCATATATGTCATAAAATGCCTGAAATGAATGAGTCTTTTGTTGTCAAATAATCTGCAAGTAAGAAACGGGGGGGGGGGGGGGAATCATGTAAAGATTAAAGGTTTCAAACGAATTCACTGATTTATTATTTTTTATCCTGCCTTGTTATAAATAATTCAAAGTAGTGAGAATGCTTAATTCTCCATCCTCCTTTTTTCCTCCACAACAACAACCCTGTGAGGTTGGTTGGGCTGAGGGAATATGACTGGCCCAAAGTCATCTAGCCAGCTTTCATGCCCAAGGTGGTTTTTTTTTTTAGGGTTTTAGGGTATGTTCATATTTTGATCTCATTTGTTTTTTATCTCAAAATCCTGAGCTGGGCACAAGGGCATAGTCCTAACAGATCAATGTACACGTATGGTTCAAATATTTCATTCCATTTTCAAATTTCTTTGCTATACACTGCCTACTTAGTTGTGGCCTAAAACGAATGCAAAATAGTTTGTGCATAACGTCTGTTAATGTCAGTAATGATGACTTAATGCAGGGGTGTCCAAACTTGGGAACTTTAAGACTTGTGGACTTCAACTACCAGAATTCCCCAGCCAGCTGGGGAATTCTGGGAGTTGAAGTCCACAAGTCTTAAAGTTCCCAAGTTTGGACACCCCTGACTTAATGTTTATTTCTCCCTGCTGAAAGCAGTGCAGTTTTATACATTAGTTTTATATGTTAGTTGTAGTATACAAACCAACTAAAGCCCTCCAAAACATCCTAAGTAAACCAAAAGACCCAGAGCAGCCCCAGAAGAAACACAGGAGTCCTTTACAACATTCAGTATAAGGATTGCAACAGTCACACTATAGAAGAAACAGGAAGAAGACTAGAAGAATGTATCCATTAACTCCAACTAGGCATGAGAAGACACGATGGAAATGCAATAACAGACAATCATAGTTTCGATTGAGAAAATGTGACCATCCTAGACCAAGGGAAATTTAAAATTGCTAGAAACTTACCTGAAGCCTAGCATTTTGACAAATCAGCCATCAACAGGCAATAGACATTAGCAAGATTTACAGACCATTCAAAAGAGACAATCAACAAGCCAAAAAAGAAACAAAAACCAGCTCACTAGCAATCAACACCCAGATGAGTAGAAATTAACACCAAGATTAACATTATACCACAAACCAAGGAGCAAACAATACCCCAACTAAGCTAACAGTAAACACCCCAACCAAGGAACAGCCCACCAAACCACTCCCACACATCAATGACAGGTTACAGGACTATAAAATGAAAGAAAACCTCATTCTCTTCCAGCACTGATGATGTTACCTAGTTTGCTAATGAAATGTCTGTAAGAAAACATCAAAGTTCAGAGAGCACAAGGAACCTCTCAGTTTTATACTTTCTTTCATTCATTAAATATGAATACAGAAGAAGAGATTGTGAGGGCTTTCTAATTATCAAATATCAACCAAGTGCAAAAGTAATCTACAAGTCCCAAGGAATCTAAATGACATTCCTATATTTTCTTTTTAACAATGTTGCCATTTTGGAAAAACAGATTGTGGATAATCCTAAGTACTTTAAATTGTAGTTTAGGGTTAGCAAGGCCTCATATTTGGATAATAAAGCAAAGATTGTGCCAGCTTTCTCATTCGAGACTAAATGGATATCAGTAGGAAGAAAGCTCGCTATGGTGCAGATTCATCACAGGTTTAGCTAGAGGGACTGGTTGTTCATCATCCTTTAAACAACTGTGATCATTAGCCTGTCATTTCAAATTCTTCATGGTCTAATAACTGGCTGAGAGAGGTAGCCAGCTAAATAGCAGAATAACAGAGCATTCCCACATGAGCTGAGGTAGGGCTTTATTTGGCAGTTGATCTACCAGCCTCAAAATCATGCTAATGTACTGTGGGTGAAAGAGAGAACAGCTATTTGGTTTTATTTAATTACCATACTGTTCTGTCCCGTGATTCCAATGAATATGCAGACCCAGGCTGCCACGATTAATTACATAGATAAAGCCACCCCTTGGCTAGGAGCCTAGAAAGCTATCTTCAAGAAACCAAGATTAAACTTACGGAATGCTTTCTCAACGGCTAGTAAAATGGACTGTTGTTTCCTGCAAAGATTCCCCTCCCATCGCTCCACATATAAACTCTTTGGGAGGGGCCACAACCTTAGCTGTCCTTACTTCCTTCTATGACATCGTCTCCACAGCTGTTCCTTTCTCTTCTCAGCTCTAGGCACAACCTCCCGCTGTTCCTCTTCACTGCTCCCTGACTCAGATGCCACCTGGTGGCCAACAGGCCTCTCTAGTTCCTGCTCTGACTCCAAACACCCTCCAGAGTCTTCCTCATCCTCCAGAGCAGTCCCTCCAGAGCTATCAGAGTCCACCAACAGCTCAGCCGGCCGCTGCAGGGCCACAACACATAGTATGCTGACGCTGCCTAGTTTACAATCCTAGTCCTTTATTAGAGAGCAAAGAAGACTTTGGAGTTGTAAGGGAGATGACCTTGACAGAAATATGCAAGAACTTTTGGCTCAGTGTGTCAAAAATTTGCAAAATGTCTAATTTGACTTTGACGCATCCCATCCCCAAACAAAAGAGAAACAATTATCTAGTTCTCCTATCATCTACACATCTAGGTCAGGGGTGGGTTCTGGCAGTCACTACTGCTGATTCGCCCATGACTGCACCGCACATACTTTATGTGCACTGTGCGTTCATGTGCAGTGCGATAAAAATTGCTCTGTGAATGCCCAGAGCAAAAAACAAGATGGCGGCGCCTATGGTGGCACCGGGAGAACCAGTTTGAGGGCGTGGCAGGCCTGGGTTGCTGCCGATTCCAGCGACCCAGGCCGCCAAACCACAACCGGTTCAGCCAAACTGGTCCGAGCCAGTAGGAACCCACCTCTGATCTAGGCCACCCTGAACAACAGCACTAGGCAGCAGTGGCCTGGCCCTCAACTCAGCCCTCCTGCAACCACTGCCACTTAAAAAGGCCACCTTGCACCATTCCCCAAGTTGCGCAAGACTTGGGGAATGGTGTGATTATCCTAAGGCCCCAGCACTCCCCAGTGTCTGACACACACTTCTCTCTCTCTGACAAGAGCTCCAAATCTACCTAAGGTTGCTTTGGGTTCTACAAGCCACTACAGAGAATGCACTTCTGCAACAACCATGTGGAAGCACTCCCCATTCTTGTGCAATTTTTGGAGACTCCAGGGGCCACACAAGAGCATGCCCCATTCTTGTGCAGCCACTGCAGCCTCTGAAAATTGTGTGAGAATGGAGCATGCTTTCCAGAATAGTTTTTGTTGGATGTTAATGAACACTGGTATGTTAGCCCAAATGTCATGGCATGCCATCTTTGGCATATGTGTCATAGGTTCACATCACTGACCTCAGCACAGAAGACTGAAACAATTTTAAGTTCAAGGAAGCAAGATAAATTTCAGAAATTTTAGCCTCCCAAATTCACTGGGGTATAACAACAAGATGAGATTAAGCACAATCAGACTTTCAAACTTCTATTACTATAGCCAATTACAAAGAATAGTCTTCCTGTGGGTTTAATTGTCTGATCTAGTAGTGAAGCTACTGGGCTGATAGATGAAAGACCAATTTTATATGTGAAGACCTTGTTTTTATGGACCTACAGGGACATTTCAGTAGTCTCCTTCAACTCACACTCAACATCTGAGGATTTCATAGACACATATATGCAATTTTTATTATAAACAGTACAGAAAGAATTTATCATTTCCCTCTTATGGATTTCTTTTTTACTTCCCAAACTAACCTTCAGCCCTGGTATTCTCTGGTGGTCTGTCAACCAGGTGCTAATGAGGCCCAACCCTGCTTATCTTCTTAAAGTAAATCGTGAGCTATTTATTGCAACATTATTTACTGAAAGGGAAAAAGAAAGAACCAAGGGTGAACACTTCAAAATCATATTTATTTCAAAATAAGATTTTTAAGAATGTTCTTAATGCTCACTGAAATCTGTATCTCGAAAATATGTATCTTAGGTACTGGTTTCTGTTTCAAATAAACCTTCATTCAAAGAACTGTCACACAGTTTGGGCTTCTCTAACCAACCTTATCATAAAAAAGAAGAAAAAGTTGGCAAAAATGTTGAAGAGAAAAGAACTGTAAAATGTCTTATTTGCCCAGGAGAAGCCATCTCCGGGGAATGATGATGATTGCCCATCAGGGTGGAAGCAGCAGAAATAAATCATGATCAAACACAGAGGCTAGACTTCTGAGAAAAAAAGCTTCCCCCCCACTAGCTAAGCTGAACAAGCAAATAAAAATCCTAAGCCAAAATCAGAATATTAGTGTTTGGGTTTATTTTATTTTATTTATTTTATTTGATTTCTAGACCACCCCCTCTCCCCGAAGGGACTCGGGGCGGTGTACAGGTAGCAAATTAATAACCATACAAATAATCATAAATATAGTTAAAATCGGATTAAACTTTAAACCCCTGTACAAGTTTATAAAAATTAAAAACTTAGCCTAAGACCAACCCGTGAAATTTAAAAATACAGATTGAGATGGGAGAGCTGGAATTAGGCCAAGCCGGCTAGATTAAACAGGTGGGTTTTGAGCTTCTTACGGAAGGAGCGGAGGTCCGTGGTTGTTCTAATATCAGGGGGAAGGTCATTCCAGAGGGTCGGGCCCATCACAGAGAAGGCCCTTCCCCTGGGCATCGCCCGCTGGCACAGCCTAGTGGACGGCACCCGGAGGAGTCCCTCCCCGTGTGAGCGAATCAGCCGAAGGGATGTGTGGGGCAGGATACGATCCCGCAAATAACTAGGCCCTGTGCCATGGAGCGCTTTGAAGATGATAATCAGCACCTTGAAACGCACCCGAAAAGCTACAGGTAGCCAGTGCAGCCCGCGCAGGAGAGGTGTTACATGGGAGTATCTAGTGACTCCCGAGACTGCCCGCACGGCCGCATTCTGAATCAACTGCAGTCTTCGGGTGCATCTCAAGGGGAGCCCCATGTAGAGAGCGTTTAAAGGATGAGGAGGTAGACATAAAGAGAATGAAACAGAAAGTACCCCTGAAATACAGTAATCTTTCCGTATTACTCTAGGGAGGACAGGGGAAATATACTTTTTGAAAAGTTTTTTATTTTTTGTTCTCCATATACAATTATAGGTATACATTCACATACTTATTATTCTTTTTTTTACATTCGTCATTCTTATACATTTGTTATTCCATTTACAGCAGGGGTGTCCAAACTTGGGAACTTTAAGACTTGTGGACTTCAACTCCCAGAATTCCCCACCCAGTTTGGGTTGCTTTGTTTACTATCCCTACCTGTTTTGACACCACCTTCTTTTCCCTTTCTTTTCTCCTTCCCTCTCTTCTCTACTTCCTTCCTTCCTCTCTCCTTTCCCTACCTTCTCTCCTTACCTCTCCTCTACTTCTCTCTTCCTCTTCCCCTTCCTACTCTCTCCTTCTCTCATTCTCCCTTCCATCTTCCTCACATCACCTCTATCTTCCTTCCCTCCTCTTCCTCTCATCTCTTCTCCTCCTCTCTTCCTTTCTTTTTCTATTGTTGTAGGTGTCTCTTTTAGCTCTTAATTTTTATTTTCTTGGGGTGGTATTTTCGCAGACCCAAAAATAGTTGTATATCATTTCTCGTTCCCTTTCCTTCTCAAATCTATTCTGATTATCTTTTTTTTTTCCTGACAGGGGAAATATACTTGATGGTGCTTTGGGAATGCACACCATACCGAATATAATGGCAAAGCAACTAGAAATTTCAAAGGAAAAACACTACAACAGTCCTATGAGAATCCTAGGACCCTGCCCGTAAAAGATTGATGTCAGCGCCCCCACTCCAGATATGTCCAAACAGGAAACATGACAAGCTAACCTTATTGTAAGCCCACATGAACAGAATCTTGCAAAACTGAAGGCACAAATTTCTCACCACCACTTTCAACTGTTTGATCCATTAGGGTCCATCCTTCCTCAGTTTGCTCCTCTGACTGTTAAGCAATTGTGGCTCCTGCTCTCTTATCTGATTGTTTCCTAGGCAGCATCGCTTCCCCTCTGTTCCCAAGGTCACTCATACATTCCATTTACACCATTTTATATCAATTGAAAAGTAATTAAGACTCAAGGTAAGAAGTTCAGCTGGATGGAGGAGAGCTTCCGGTGATGGCGGTCGCCTCCTGAGCTCCGGAGAATGCCGCGGAGTTCCCCGATGGATTAGGGCTGCTGCCGGGCCTCATGCCATCCGAGGCCCGAGGGTTTGATAGCCTGTCCACCCTGGCTTGTTTTGAGCCCATTTTGGGCTGCCAGGGTGGTCGGAGGAGTTCGGAGTCTGGCGGAGAGCGCGGAGAGCGCTGAAATAGAAACAGAAGGAAGGCTGTTTGGAGCGAGGAGAAGGCGGGGCTGCAATGGTGGCTACAGTGAGAACAGTAACACGGAGCGGAATAGCAGCACGGAGCGGACTGCGGGTTGCCCCAGGACGAATGGTGCAAGGTGAAAGATACTGGCATGAACAGCGCTGGAGAGAACAACAACAAAATAACAACAAAATAACAACAACCAAAAAAGGTCAGATGGGTGTGAGGCTTGAGGCGCAAGAGATTTGCAAGAGATTTGCATTGCTGCTGGCAACTAACCTAAGACCGGGGGGGGGGGGAGAATAAGGAGAACAAGATATGGCTAGGAGTTGGTGAGTTAGCCGGGAGAGACCAACTAGAGGTGGCTATGGCGGCGGGTGAGGGAAAGGAAGGCCGCCATTGCCTGCTCTGCTGTTTTTTCCATCATACCCTGGCTGCTCCCAACGCCCCTATGCCCCCCCCAGGCCTTGTCAACGCCAGCAGGGGACACCAAACTCTAACTGTAAGTCTCTGTGGACCTCTAGGAAGGAACCACCCTGAACCAGCGTGAATAATCTCCCACGTTTGGGTCACTCTGCCATGGAACATCCTGAACACCTTGAACAATCTCTCACCTTGTGGTCACCTTCGTCGTTTTATGCAATTTTATGTAATTGGGGGTATTCGATCATTCCCACCCCCTTCTTCTCTATCTAAATATTTTAACATCTCCTTCCTCCCTCTAAGACCCCGACTCATTAACCATCAACTTTTATGAACTTTTACCAACTTTCTATCAACCTTTATTAGCATCCTGATTCCATTGGACTTTTAACGAACTATTTATTCGAGGTTGGACCTGCTCCGCCTGCGGGAGGCCCCGCTCTCGCAGGTATGACCCTTGGCTCTCTCAAGGGCCTGCCTTGATGACGGGTTTGTGAACCCCAAGAGGTGGAAGAAACGGAGGCTGAGGGGCTTTTTATCCAGAAGTTTTTTATTGTTATTAAGGGGTTCCAGGGAGGGGGGGTGTGATAACCAGGCCGGGAGAGGCGCCAGTGCCAGTGCCAGACGGACAGGTGAGTCCGGGAAGGAAGTGAGCGGAGCGGGGGGGGAGAGGGAACAAGTGATTCCAATAGAGGGTTGTTTGATTACAACGGTCGCGGGGAGGGGGGGATGCGAGGACAAGAGAAGATCACAAGGTCGGTTGGGAGACCGTGGTTGTTGGCTATGCCCGGTCGTTTGCACCAACCCCCGCAACCTAGGTGGTCAGGAACTACAGAGCCCGGGCCTACGGCTGATGCTTTGCAATGCAAGGTCCGTAACCAACAAGGCCCCCCTCATTAATGAGTTGATCTCTGAGGGGGAGCTAGACCTTGCAGGGATAACGGAAACCTGGTTGGGCCACGAGGGTGGTTTACCCCTCGTGGAAATGTGCCCACCAGGTTTCCGTGCATTCCATCAGCCTCGGGCCCTGGGTAAGGGTGGTGGGGTGGCGGTAGTTATACGGGAAGGTCTAGAGCCGAGGGAGTTCCCTGTTCCTCAGATATCCGGGTGTGAGTCCCTTGGTGTGAAATGGGGCCCAGGGAGGCAGTTGGTTTTGCTGATTGTATACTTGGCTCCTCGCTATACATCAGCAGCCCTGCCCGAGCTCCTCGAGCTGATCTCGGAGACGGCGGTTGAGATCCCCAGGCTTGTGGTTATGGGGGATTTCAACCTGCCGTCGACGGGAGTAGCGTCTGAGGTAGCTCGGGAGTTCATGGCTTCCATGACAGCCATGGGCCTGACCCAGTTAATTCAGGGCCCCACACACGAAGGAGGCCACACATTGGACCTTGTTTTTGTATCTGAGCAGTGGACGAGTGATCTGGGTAGAGGGGATTTTACTGTTACACCCCTGTCATGGTCAGATCACTCATGTCTCCGGCTTGACTTCCCTGGCGCTACCCCCCACCGCGAGGAGGCGGGACCAGACGGTCCACGCTGGTACCGCCCCAAGCACCTGATGGAGCCGGATAGGTTCCAGACGGAGCTTGGGCCATTACCTGTAGCCCTGACCCGCGCTCGGTCGGAGGATCTAGCGGCCGCCTGGAATAGGGCGGCGGCTGGGGCCTTGGACCGGGTTGTGCCTTTGCGACCTCTCCTGCGGCAGCGACCCACCCGGGCTCCTTGGTATACCGAGGAGCTGAGGGTGATGAAGCGCCACAGGAGACGTCTAGAGAGCAGGTGGAGGTCCTCACGCTCCGAATCTGATTGAACACAGGTAAGATCCTACTTGCGGACCTACCTTGTGGCATTAAGGGTGGCCAAACGTAGATATTGCGCCACCCTTATTGCGTCGGCGGATAACCGCCCTGCCGCCCTGTTTAGGGTGACCCGCTCCCTCTTGTCACAGAGGACACAGGGGGCACCCTTACAGGGCAGAGCAGAGGAATTTGGGGAATATCTGCAGGACAAAGTCGCTCAGATCCGGAGCGGATGGGCCCCACTCAGTGGACCAGACGGGCCGCCAACAGCGAGTCTTGTGAGACCATCCTGGGAGGAGTTTGATTCTGTTGCCCCCGAGGATTTAGATAGGTTGCGTGGACGGCTGCGACCCACCACATGTTTAATGGACCCGTGTCCCTCCTGGTTGGTACTGGCATCTTGGGAGGTGACCCGAGGCTGGCTTCTGGGCCTGGTGAATGCCTCATTGGGTGAGGGATCCTTACCAACCGCCTTGAAAGAGGCGGTGGTGAGGCCCTTGCTTAAGGGCCTTCACTCGACCCAATGGAGCTAGCTAATTATCGTCCAGTCTCCAACCTTCCGTTTCTAGCGAAGGTTGTAGAGAATGTGGTGGCGCAGCAGTTTCCACGACACCTTGACGAATCTGAGTATCTAGACTCACGCCAGTCCGGCTTCCGACCCGGGCACAGCACAGAGACAGCCTTGGTCGCGCTGGTTGATGATCTCTGCAGGGCCAGAGATAGAGGTTGTTCCTCTATCCTGGTCCTATTAGATCTCTCGGCGGCTTTTGATACCATCGACCATGGTATCCTATTGCGCCGGTTGGAGGGGATAGGAGTCGGAGGTACCGTTTTGCGGTGGTTTGGCTCCTACCTCTCCGACCGGAGGCAATGTGTGTTGACAGGGGGACAGAGGTCGACCCCGAGGCCACTCACTTGTGGAGTGCCACAGGGGTCGGTCCTCTCGCCTCTCCTGTTCAACACATATGTGAAGCCACTGGGTGAGATCATCCGTGGTTTTGGGGTTGAGTATCACCTCTACGCTGATGATACTCAGCTGTATATTTCAACTCCAAACCACCCCAACGAGGCTGTCGAAGTGATGTCCCGGTGTTTGGAGGCCGTCGGGGTCTGGATGGGGGACAACAGACTTAAACTCAACCCCTCCAAGACTGAGTGGCTGTGTCTACCGGCACCTCGGTTCAGCCAGCTGATCCCATCGCTGGCCATAGGGGGCGAACAATTGTCCCCTGTGGAACGGGCGCGCAATTTGGGCGTCCTCCTTGATGCCCGGCTGTCAATGGATGACCATGTGGCAGCCGTGGCAAGGGGGGCGTTCCACCAGGTTCGCCTGGTGCGCCAATTGCGCCCCCTACTGGACCGGGATGCCCTACGCACGGTCACTCATGCGCTGGTGACGTCCCGCCTGGATTACTGCAACGCTCTCTACATGGGGCTGCCCTTGGGACGCGCCCGGAGACTGCAGTTAGTTCAGAACGCAGCCGCGCGGGCTGTGATGGGAAGTACGAGGTACTCCCACGTAACACCTCTCCTGCGCGAGCTGCACTGGCTGCCTGTGGTTTTCCGGGTGCGTTTCAAGGTGCTGATTACCATCTTTAAAGCGCTCCATGGCACGGGACCTAGTTACTTGCGGGATCGCATCCTCCCACATACATCCCTGCGGCTAATACGCTCACACAGGGAGGGACTTCTCCTGGTGCCGTCCACTAGGCAATGCCAGCGGGCGACACCGAGGAGTAGGGCCTTCTCTGTGATGGGCCCAACCCTCTGGAATGACCTCCCCCCCCGACATTAGAACCACTTCTGACCTCCGCTCCTTCCGGCAAAAACTGAAGACCCACCTGTTCCGATTAGCAGGCCTGGCATAATTCAACTGTCCCTCCTGGCAAATGTATTATATCTGGTTATTTTAGGGGCTTTTTAATTTACTGTATTTGTTTTTAGGGGTTTGAATTTATTTTATATCTGCTTTGTACAGTTCTTTTAACTACATTTTAACCTCCTCCATGTCAATTGTCAACTGTACATATTTAATTTAATTTTATTGTATCCTGTTATATTTTGTATGAACTGTACACCGCCCCGAGTCCCTTGCGGGAGAGGGGGCGGTCTAGAAGCATTAAATATTATTATTATTATTATTATTATTATTACCTAAATGTATCAGCTGACTACGAAATAATCTCTGAATCAAAGGATTGGAAATGGCTAATATAGTACTTTTATAAAAGGATTGGGAGGTTGTATTACAGATCAAGTGACTGGCATATTGGAAGAACTACAGCTACCCACCAGAATGGCTGTATTGTACTTTCTTATTCTTTTGGCTATTAAAAGCAGTAGATATAGTTAAAGTTAACTTAACAAGGAGTGCTTACTTGGATCATTTTTGTCAGGTGTGAACAACCAGGACTATGCATAAAGAATTCAATTAGCTGATTTATTGCCTATATATAGAAATCTTCTCAAACTAATAATTTGCACCTGTGTGGGACTAGATAAGGTTCAATAGCAGTCAAGGAGGGTCAGACATTGCTATCTTGTGCCTATGTAGGGATTCTAGACTAAGTCTAAGTTTGACTCCTCCCCCTGGCTCAGCCAGTCTCTCTTCTACAATTTTACTCCAAGTAATTTAGAGTGCCTTTTAGAATAACCTAATCATCCTTGTGCCAAAATAATTATAACAAGGATCGACTTTATGTAGACTGACAACTGATTATATGAGTTTGAAAGAGTACTAATGAACACATTTTAGGATCAAGTATGGCTGGCTGAAATTATTAAGTTGCTATAACTCAGTAATAATTTGACCTTCTTTAATTCTGTCTGGCATGTTTCTAATTGATTACATTGATAATATTGGGCTATTATAATTTCCAGTCCCTAATTTTGATCCCACAATCATGTCTCCCTCTTCTCTGATAATAGACTTGACATCCTACTGGCTTCATATGGTTTAGCAGATCCATGGTCTTTAATTTTTTCACATTTAAATCAGGTATTTTATTTTTCTTTATAATAGTAGCTTCATTATAACAATTATTCTTCTTTGCTATGATAAGCACCAATTTGCAGAATGCTTTCTGTGCATACCTCAATTATTTCTATTTTGTGATATTATTTTATCTTACTTTATTTAGCTTTATTTTTGTATGCATATTCTGCTGGATAAAGAAACACCCACATTAATAAGAAGGATTATTTTTGTAGAAGAAGAATCAGTATATGTATTTGCAGTTGCCCTATAATGGGAAATCTATTCTTGCTATGATTTTAGCATCTGTCAAAAATTAAGTAATAGAGATACCAGTAATTTGATTGACCCAAATAAAATCAGTAATCACTGAAAGACTCCTTAGCATATTTAGTAGTCCTTGTGTAGACTGAAAACTGATTATATGAGTTTGGAAGAGTAGTAATGAACACATTTTAGGATCAAGACATACAAAATGCAGGGATACTTTCTATAAAAAGTATCATCTTCCATACTTCCAGATCTTGAATTAGTTAAAGAATCTCTTTGAAACCAGAGGGATTGGGGGGGGGGGGGGAGAGAGAGAGATAGAGAACACTATCGTATTAGGAAGTACATTTTAATCAGACTTAGCCTGTTGGCAATCTAATCTTCATTTTCTGAACAAACTAGGTTTGTGAAAAGCAGGTCAGATACCAACACAGAGAGAAGAAAATAGGATGAGATGATATGCTTTGTGTCTCTGTTGTTTTTACATTTACCTCAACAGGATCGCTTTGTTCAAATTTATCATCATTGGTAAAATGCTACTAGAAATCAACAGTTACCATACTTAATAAATGTTATTTTGCTGATCCAACATACACACTTCTACATTTTGTCCACCATTTATGTGAGTATACCATACAATTGGATTGATTTCTTTTTTAAAAAAAAATATAGCTTGACTTTGAGGCCTTGAGGGGATATATTTAGTTTGGCTATATTTAGTTTGACTTTGCCAGCCTTGAAGAGGGAAAACCTTTTTTTCTTCTTTCCTTTTTCAACAATAAATTATAGACAACTGCAAAAAGAAATAGTTCAAAAACTGAATAAATGTTAGACATTTGCAATCAACCTATTGACACTAGTCTGTATTTTTCTGAATTAATGAGACTCTTATAGGCATTAATAATTTTAAAATAAGAAACAGGTCTTGAGAAAGCATCTTTAACTGGATTTTTATTGATTATTATTACAGTAATTACTTACTATAATATTACTTTCTTATCCATCAAAGTGGCTTACACAAGATAAAATACATTAGTTACAATCAAATTCTTATAAAAGTTTCTATTTGTATCACAGTAACTTTAGTAAAAAATGCATTCCTACTTATACTTAAAAGACTTGGGAAAATGAAAATGTTCTACTACTCCAGAAGAGACATTATACATGAACTAGGCCAACTGTTGAAGAATGATATTAATATTTTGATGTTGTCATCAAAGAATTGCCATTCCTAGTCACTTTATAACAAACTCCTAAAAACCTTTGTAATTGCTAATCAGATAGATTAATTCAGAGGAAGTTGATCTTCAGGTATCTTTGTTACTAATCATTCAAGTCTTTTAATATATAAATTAATGTTTTGAATGATGTTCCGAGGCAAATGAAGAATCACTGCAATTCTTTCAAGGTTGGTCACATATTCCATATGGATAGCTTCAAGGTGTTTCTTTTTTTTTACATATAAATATTTTTATTGTGCATTTTTCTTTATAATACATCACATTTTCAGTTTTTCAATGGCAGTGTACTGGCTGTATCCAGTCCTTTTTGAGTATACATAGTTTTATACACCCTGATTATAACTAATATTCTCTTAATCATACATTTACGGTCTCTTTTAAATACATAATGTTGCATGTCATAGTTATAAGCATTATTTTCATAACTGTACCATAACATTCTATATATTTATCTCTCTTCTTTCCCCTGTCTACTTCTTCCCCTTCCTTATCCTCCCTTTTCCACTTCTCCTCTCTCCTTTGCTCTCTCCTCTTCTCAATTTCCCTCTCCTTCCCTCTCTCCTACTCTTCTCCTCTCATCCATTTCCTTTCCTCCTTTCCCCTCTCTACTTCTCTCTTCTTCCTTCTCCTTCCTTCTCCTCTTCCCTCGACTTTTCTCCCCTCCTCCCCTGCTCTCCTCCGCCCTTTGGAGTGTGGAGGATGCTGGAGAGACTTAAATCTCTAGTTTCTCAAATGTGTCACCATCAGACCATTCCTCTGTTATCACAGAGGCCTTCCCAACTAACAAGGGTTTTAGAAAATGTGACAGACCACACCAGCCATGGTACAAAGTTCCTGTGCTCTACAAATAAGGAGCAAAAACCACCTGGACATGGCAAATTGACTGTCTCCTCATCATACCAGTAATGCAAAAGGGACAGTAGCTGTACATGCTCAACCAGGAGAGGATTCAAACAATGTGGCAACCACCACTTCGTAGCTGGAAGTAGTCATCTCTGGGCACTGGGTTCTGTATCTCTGATTCCTATTAGGCTCTGAACTTGTTCCTGACTCAGACTTTGGCTCACCTGTTGGCATTCCAAGATTATGCTATGCTTTCACATTGTTAGGTGGACAGGAGCTGGGGCAAGTAATGGGAGCTCACTCCATTGCACGGAGCTTGAGTCACAGGCTGTCAGGTCTCTAGATGACAAACTCAGCATCTTTAATCAGCGAGCCATCATGCCCCCAAAATGAAGTAGATTTAGGTATATTTCGTTTTCTTAACTCATATCTTTAATTGCCTACTGCATTTGCTTACTATTAGTTACCCACTTTCTGAACATCTTTACCCTAAAAACAATGGCTTGCATGTTGATTTCACAGGGCTGCACTAAATAAAATATTCCAGATTTACTTCAATTTCAAGCACATTTACAAATGTATCTATTTAAGAGAGTATTTCATATTTTAAGGCTATGATGGCAAATCTATCGCATGCGTAGCAGAGGTGGCACGCAGAACCCTCTCTGTGAGCACACATGCCATCGTCAGCTGCTCTTCTGGTTTCCAGTGCATGCATCCACACTGGCAATCTGGTCTTCGGGTTTCCAACACTCCGGTGTGCGTGCACACATGAATCCCGGTTTGGGCACTTGGTGACAAAAGGTTTGCCACCACTGTTTTAAGATAAGCATCATCAAAGCAAGAATGCATATTTTTTTCTTTATTACTAATTTTTCCTCATATGCAGTAAATTAATTAATTCATTATATCCATTGTACTTGTAGCAGTGGTTGGTTTCAAAAAAATTTAGAACCTCTTCTGTAGGTGTGGCCTGCTTTGTGGGAGTGGCTTGCCGGCCATGTGACTGGGTGGGAGTGGCTTGCCAGCCATGTGACTGGGTGGGAGTGGCTTGCCAGCCATGTGACCGGGTGGGAGTGGCTTGCCAGCCATGTGGCTGGGTGGGCATGGCCAACTTGTAAAATGTGGTGAATCTCACTTAACAACGCTCTTTCTTAGCAACCAAAATGTTGGCTCAGAAACTCTGGCATTTGAAGCATGCAAGTCTTAAAGCTGTCCAGTTACAAGACCCTTGAATCCCTAACCCTTTAGAAAAAAAACCCAGGGGTATTCAAACTTGACAGCTTTAAGACTTGTGGACTTCAACTCCCAGAATTCCTCCACCAGTCATGTTGGCTCAGGAACTCTGGCATTGAAATGTGCAAGTCTTAAAGCTGTCATGTTACAAGACCCTTGCACCCTAACCCTTTAGAAAAAAAGCCCAGGGGTGTTCAAACTTGACAGTTTTAAGACTTGTGGACTTCAACTCCCAGAATTCCTCCTCTCGCTCTTCATCTTGATGATGTGCAGACAGGCGGGGAGAGGGAGCTAGAACCAGTTCTAAATGGCACAATAGATTTGTGGAACCTCTTCTATAGAAGAGGTTAGAGTTGGCAGGAACCCACCTTGTAGTGGGCTTGTAGTATCAATCAATTGTATATTTCTAAATAGCAGGTACTTTTAAACCTATGTACTTGCGTGTATACTGTATATATCCAGAAGCAGAGTACATATATCTGCTTTCTTGAAATGCATAAGCTAAAATTGGAAATATACTTTAATGGCTTCTGTAAAATGATTGTGCCTAATACAGGTTTTTTTCCCTTAAACATACAAAGCCATTTAACAGTAGGGGCAAAATATAAATTTGTGATTCAGACAGGATATTTTAGATTATTACTTGTGTGACTATCCTTTTAAAAACATTTTCTAGTCATTTGGGATGATAAAAGAGAAATTTCATTTTCACAGTATTATAACAGTCTCCTTCATTTTGCAGTGCAACATTAATAAATTATGTCCTCAACATGTTAAGGCTGCATTTTAAGTTCTGCCCAGTTACACTAATGTCACACATGTCTACTTTCTTGAGCAACCAGATTTCTAGAAATAGAAACCCAGTGAATTTTAGTGCCAATTTTAGCTTACTTTTGACATTGCTCATGCATAGCCCACCAGAAGGAATTTCCATAGCAAACCAGAAAATTGGGATATATGATCTATAGCTTTTCATGCATTCCCTATGCTAAAATGATGTTATGGTTTGGCAGGCTTGCTTACCAGGCACACAAGCATCTTACCTGAGCTATTTTTATGTGATAAATTTTGTAACACTATGTGCCAGTCAGAGATATCATGGAATAGAAGTCCAAAGCAAGTATTTGGTCTGGTCAGCAACCATAATATCGAAGGACTTGAAGGATTTTCTCAGTGCCAAATTGGAATCACATCAGCAGCAGCATCTAGGCGTACCAAGTTAAAATGGGATAAAAGCACAAAAAAATAAAAAGAGGGGGAAAAATCAAGTTAGACCGCCATATGTAATAGCAATATACAGGGGAAAGAACTCAGTTATTAAATATAGCATCAAACCTTGATCATACAGAGCTTTATTGTTCAGCTTAGCATTCCATCAGTATACAGCCAGCTCAAATGTGAAAGCAAATATATATACTCAATCCATCAAATGTAAAATAATTATTTTAATTAATTTTTTGCTTTTGTTATTATTTTGTACTGATGGGTTCCAAAATATTAATATATAACCCAATATCATATTGACATCTTTGAATATTATTATTCCTTCCCAAATCATATTAACACATTTGCAAACATTTGAATAGAGTAAATTGCCTAGCAATGGATCGTGTTTTCATAAATATTTTCTAGAGACATGCTAGAAGGAAATGTAATAAGCTCTATAGGTAGCTACAGAACGAATGTAGTTTCTGAAGGCTACCTAACTCTAAATACCACAGACCTGTGTCTATAACATAATATATTTCTGGACTATTTTCTTCTCAATCCAATGTCAAGAAGATTCCTGTGTCTTTCTGCCTAGGGAATTCATATATGACTATATTTGAAAAGAGGAGGGAAATCTCATCATGTGATTTATAAAGGACAAACCTGCACATTAGTTTCAGGATTCAGTGTGCATTCTGTTTTTCTGTGTGTCACTATATCACAGGATATGTGCTCTGCTTTCCTCTGAAATTTCATTATCTATTTTACCTGTGACTTCTTCCTGTTGCTTGCAGTGTGCTGTGTTCATATCAGGTGAATAGGAAATCAAAGTTAGATATGAGGGCTAGTAGTTTAAGTTTTGGACAAAGAATAAGATGACTCAGATCCAGGTCCAAGTTCCTTAGCCAGAGAAACTCACAGGATAACTCTTCCCTCCCCCCCTTCTCTCCATCCATCCCTCCTTCCCTCTCTCTCCCTCTTTCTCTCTCCCCCCTCTTCCCCAACCAACCAACCAACCAATCTCACAGGGTCTTAACTGTGAGTATAATAAGAGGAGGAAGCATTGCATATGGGATAGAGATGCCACCAGTAAATCAACTAACCCATGCAGTGTGGTATGGTGGTTAAAGCATTGGATTCAGATCAGGAAGGCTCTAGTTCATATTCACCCTAAGTCCTGGAAGCACAGTCTTGGAAGCAGGTGATATTTTGATTCATTCCTTTCTTTAGTCGCAATCTACCTTATAGGTTTTGTTGTATGAGAATAGGAAGAAAGAATGCTCTATCTGCTACCTTGAGGTTCTAAAGGAAAGACTGGATATAATAAGTAGGTAAACAAACAAACAAAAAAGCAACCAACCAAGCAACTGTTTCATCCAATGGTTCATATTGAATAAGATAGGATACCTTATCCACATAAGTACTCTGCTGTATCATTATGCAGTTCACTAATCTACAATTAGACTTTTATTTAAGGATAGTTTTATAGCATGGGTACTGCCTCAGTGCAATATCAGTGCAAATGATCTATTGTTTTTAGCAGTGTGTGATGTATAGGAAGGACAATCTACGTTACCACAGATCTACTGACACAAACATCTCAGCCAGATTCAAGATCACTGAAGCTATTTTGCACCAATCGGTTCCTATTTTTATAGTATAGTAACCTGGACTTTTGAATCTATTACCTGCAACTCCATATCCAAGGGAGAATTTAGGCAGTCTATATAAACCTGCATGTTCTATGGTGATCAAACAAGCTTTAGTATTATTTTAGATTTATGTTTTACCATTGGATGTAGAAAAGGATAATTAACATTTAATGAGGGTGGCCTATCTATAGGTAGAGTAATAATGCATAGGAGAGAAAGTATACCTTGAACAGCAGATCAATTTGGTAAGTAGGGTTTTGTCTATAATAGGAAATAATAGCAGCCTTTACCATATTTTGCAGTTCTCAAATCATTGGGAAACCTATTACATGTACTATTAAACTCATGTAAAAGAAGGTACCATTAATATATTTCTTAATGTTTCCAAGAAGCAGATCAATATTCAAGAGGGAATCTGTGTTAAACAAAGCATTCAGTGCAAATATGGAAAAATCAATTAAGTGAAAGATAAAATGTCTATCTTGTTAATTATATGCTGGGTTTAAAACTGTGTTTTTATTACTCTGTTGATTTTTAAATTTAAATTAAACCTGGAGCTATTTGCATGGCAATAATCTACACTGTTGTATTTAGTAGAGGCTTAATTGTCTTCCTTTAAAATATGAAGATATTCAATCAATTTATTTTTGCCTAGGAAAGTGTAAAAGCTAGTGCTAAAAAGCTGAATGGAAACTATAACATGAGCTTGAGGAATTATCTCACATTTGGTATTGGGTATGGTTTAAAAATAGAGTTAAGATGAATAAAATTATCTCCTGCTGAAAAAACCCAAGATACCTCAGGTCTCTTTCTATGCCATGTAAGCTGCAAAGAGTTTTAGTACCGATGATGATGATGATGATGATGATGATGATGATGATGAAGAAGAAGAAGAAGAAGAAGAAGAAGAAGAAGAAGAAGAAGAAGAAGAAGAAGAAGAAGAAGAAGAAGAAGAAGAAAAAGAAAAAGAAAAAGAAGAAGAAGACAGTGATGGTGTGGGGACAGCCGAAGAACAATAGACTAATGAGGAAGAGGACCAGTTGTCCGTGGGTCTCAGAATATCCCTCAGGAAATAGGAACCTGCTTTATGTTGAGTCAAACCATTGATCAATCTTATCTCAGTATCATCTAGGCAGGAAGTATCCATGGTTTGAAACCAAACTTCATTTTTGCTACTCTTAGGGACAGATCTTGAAACCTTACATATGAATACCAGGTGTTCAACTACTATGTTTCACTAGAATAGAACAGAACAGAACCAGGGGTGGCTTGCTACCGGCATTACTACTACTCCGTGCATGTGTGCATTTGCACCTTAAAATGTCTGTACATGAGCAAAACGTTAAAAGGGGGGGGAATACATTTCTGCAATGAAAATTGCTCTGTGCATGTGCAGAACTGAAAATCAAGATGGCGCCGCCATAGGAGAACAGGTTCTGGGGCGTGGCAGGCCTGGGTCACTGCTGGTTCCAGTGACCTAGGCCGCCAAATTACTACTGGTTCAGCTGAACCGGTCTGAATGGTAGGAACCTACTTCTGAACAGAACAGAATAGAACAGAATACTTTATTGGCCAAGTGTGTTTGGACACACAAGGAATTTGTCTCTGGTGCACAGTGACGTGCAGTCAGGTGAGGCAAGTGAGGCACAGCCTCACCACTCTCATCATGAAAAAAAAGTAAAAGGAAAAAGCTGAGCTAGATGCTGCCTCACCGTGGATGACTCTGCTTAACCTCACTGGTGCTCTCCCTCCCCAAGTGTAGTGACTTCCTCCCCAGGCCCCCATTCATTTCTCTCTCACACACACACAGCTGGATAAAACTATATAAAAATCTAGCCCAGTTTCACTGATTACAAGTTTTAAAAGGCAACGTGGCTCCACCTGCAATCAAACTACACTTGGGGAGGGAGAGCACAAGCGAGCACTGAGGAGACCACAGGAGGAGGCAGGAAGCCAGGCAAAGAGCCATGCTGTAGTACACACACTTCCCCCCAGCCTCTTTCTTTTGGAAGGCTCAGCTCGGCTCCCTTCCGGCTTCTCTGCCTTTCCTCTCACCCCAGCCTGCCAGCAGGAGGTGGTGGGTGGGCTTTATTGTGTTCCAGGCATTTCCCACCCAGACAGCAGGCTGCATTTGCAATGGTGGAGGTGTTTGGGAAAGGCAGCAGGGGAATGGGGGGGGGGATGGCAGAGGAGCTGCTTTCAAGCCACTGGAAAAGATATCCAATCCAACTTTTGTGTGTGGGGGGGGGGGGTTTGTTTGAGAGTGAGTGAGAGAGGGAAGGGGTAGGAGAGATAGTCCAATCCAACTTCTCTGTGTGTGTGTGTGTGTGTGTGTGTGTGTTTGAGAGAGGGGGAGGAAGGGAGAGAGGGAGGAAGGAGGGGAAGGAGAAGAAAAAGAAAAAGAAAGAAGGAGCAAAGGAGAAAAACAAATGCTGTCGCTTTAAATTGGAACTGAGCATGCCTGGCTGTGGAATTCTGGGAGTTGAAGTCCACAAGTCTAAAAATATTTGAAACCCAGCACTGTGTCAGTGCCTCACCAGTCATAAACCTCACCACACGTCACTGCTGGTGCATAAGCTCTCAGTTTACAAACAAACAACAAAGTCATATAAGATAAGATACCAATAAGAGAAGGTAGTAGAAAAGATGAGAAGGATAATAGTAATAGAGTTATACTGAATGGGTAAATATCCTTAGGCATAAGACAGTGCTGCCAGAATTAGGTTTAAGTGGAGAGATGGCATGAAGAAAAAACTGTCTCTGTTTCTCATTGTTTTGGCAAGCAGTGTTCTATAATGCTCTATTATTTTTTTCTGAATTTAAATTCGGGCGCAGAATTTCTGCAATAGGCTCAATATAATTTACGGAAAGTAACACTCAGTAGCAGGAAATGAATATGCCAGTGCTGGTAGTCTTTTTACACATTTGGTGGTCAGTACATTTTTTAAAAGCTCTCTTTCATGTGGAGAGTCAAAACATGTGACTCTGTCAGTGAACTAAAGGTGCTTTCGATGTGATCTCTTATTGAATTTAGCTAAATTCACTATTGTGGAATACAACGATTTGAACTTTCAAAGGGATTCAAATGAAGGCAAAATTGTTTAAGTAAATGGTCTTCAACATTCTGACACGTCTCATTCCAGGAGAAGAGCTAGTAATTTAAAACAATCAGCAACTCATATTTATACACTGTAACATTTCTGTTGGCTTGTTATAGAGTTTATGGTTATTTGTCATTGCTGAATGTAAGGAACTGGTGGGTATTGCTAATTTTATGTGGGACAAGCCTCCTCAGAAATCATTTTATTAACACGAACTTGTAGGTAAATATTTTATAACTGGAGAATCTAAAGTGAAACCACCCCAAGATTACAAAAATCAGGAAAAAAAACCATGTTTAATAACTTAAATTCATGGAATTTAGTTCCCGATATCTAGTCTGATCACTGATAATTTCCACATTCATAAATATAGATGTAGAATTATATGAATGAGGCATTTTACTGTAGTACAAATGTGAAACCACAACCTCACAAGCAGCAATAATAATCTTACCAAAGGCTATGGGTAGATAACTGAAATGCTTCCTCTGAGTTGGAGAAAGTTCATCAACTTATAAGTGAAGATGTTTTATTTCAAATTTATTTTCAGAAGGTCATCTGATAACTCAACACCTACAAGGGGGGGGGGGGGAGAGAAGCATTTAGGACAAAATATAATTTGATTTTGGAACAGTGATGGAGTCAGTAGACCAGATTTAGTTTGCGAAGCTTGCACATTTAAGTGTGAATGCTCCCACAGAAATCCCTATCCTTTCATAAAGTCTGCCCTGGTACTTTCATTTATTCTGTCCCATCATTGAGAAGTTCCAGTGCTCTGCCCAGTCCCTTCTAAAGCGGAGAGCACTGAGAAACTTAAAATCCATGCCTTAAAATCCATGCCTGTCAGAGAGCATGAGGGCTAAACAACTTGAAATTTTGAGGCAGTTCCACAGAGTTTCCAAGTGGGAAAAGGAAGAATAAGCTCTTGGTAGCTATCTTATCTTCAAATAAGTAGAGTCTTCTTTAACAAGATTTATCGAAAGAGTACATGAGAAAAATATACATTTCAGCAGCTAGATTTAGTTTACATTAAAACTTGACTGGTTTTTCAGTTCATTAGTGTGGATATTTTCATAATGACTTTCAATTGAACTGGTGTACTTGAGGTTCCTTTTCCAAAGAATGGAGGTATATGTATTTTATTCTGAATATTTCTCTAGCTCTAAATAGGGTGAATCCCCAACTGTCACTTTAAATTTTGCTGAGACATTTTGGGCCTTGTCTCATGCTTTTCTCTGAAGAAAGATGAGAGGTGAAACAGTATGGCTCACTTGTTGAAAATGTGATGATGGCAGGAGTATTGGAACTTAATCTAATAATTTTCTGTGGTTCTGTCTACTGTTTAGTTTGCTGTTTTAAAAGTTAAAATAAAAAAAATGCTTTCAGTATAAAATTAATAATCTTAATTCAGTCCTGTAGTAGTTAGAATATGAAATGCTTCATTCAAGTCAAGGCTGTAGGAAGAGCAAAATATAAAGTTTCACTTCTGGAAGTATTTATAAATGATTTAGTAAAATTAATTGATTACTGCATTAATAATCCTAATTGTTGATTAACTTTCACAACACCTGGAACCAGTGGTGGGATTCAAAATTTTTTACTATCTGTTCTGTGGGCGTGGCTTGGTGAGCATGGCTTGGTGGGTGTGGCAGGGGAAGGTTACTGCAAAATCCCCATTCCCTCCTGATCAATTGGGACTCAGGAGGGAGAGAATAGATGGGGATGGGGCCAGTCATAGGTGGCATTTACTGGTTCTGCGAACTACTCATTTCCGCTTCTGGTTCTTCAGAACTAGTCAGAACCTGCTGACTACCACCTCTGCCTGGAATTCTAAAATATATTGATCACTAAGAACATTTATTCTATTACATTTCAACAGATGGACAAGCAGGATATGATTGTATGCTGAAGCCAATTATCTTTTAAGTTTGAGTGTTGATTGAATTCTTTTCTTGCAGCAGGAAATCAGGAATAACGGGTCTCCATTTTGTTGGTATTAACTGCACACATGCACTAAGAGTTGCTAGTATAAGACTGATTATAATTGAATTATAAATTTAGTATACAGGAACATCCATTTGGCAGGATGGCTGTGGGATGAAATACATTTCCCAAGCATTGATAGCTGGCAATGTTCTCAGCATATTATCTTATGCCCATAGCTACAGTAAGGCAATTGTCAATTTAAAAACAAACAAACTCATAAGCAGAAAGATAGTTCACACCAATGATTGGGCATTCTAGAAAATACATAAAACCAAAAAAAAAAACACAACTATTTATTGCCTAGTGCTTTAAGCTGATTAAAACAGCAGGCTAAAAGCCTTCACATTTCTCAATTCAAAACCTTTCTTCTGTTTCTGTTGTGTTGTATTTCTGCCCTAAACAAGCAATCAAAATATGCATTACATTGTGAACATTTAAATAATTATTCATAGGAATGGGGAAGCTTCAAAACATGTACAATACATACATTTAGGTATATTTATAATATAAATAATACATTACCCTGTTTGTTTCTTTTTGATCTATACAAATGTTTCTGCCTTCTTTGAAAATATTTATTTCATAACAGTGTATGTATGTGTGTATGTGTATATATATATATATATATATGTGTGTGTGTTCTCCCAAGCAAAAATCCAGATTGCTTTTAATGTAGAAATTTATCTATAGTTGAGTTTTTTAAAAATATCACTTACTCGTACCCACATTCTTTCATCAAGCATGTCAAATAAATTATGCAGAAAATATTTCTGTAGATGTATGTCAGGGGTGACAGGTATACAAGTTTAAAGTAACTTTTATTTTCCCCCTGTTCAATCCTATGTCAACATATTTTATATGACTGAGTAGAAAGATAATCGTGGGAAAAGGAAAAATCATGTGAGAAGCTTTAAGAAACTTTAAAAAAAAGGAAATTATTGTGGATTTAAGGCAATAAGGGTGACTCCTGGTGGCCCAGTGGATAGAATGGAATTTTGTGGGCAAACTCTTCCCACAGTCTGGAGTTCAATCCTGCTTGAGGTTGATTCAGCCTTCCGTCCAGAGGTCAGTAAAATGAGGACCCAGATTGTTGGGGGCAATATGCTGACATTGCAAGCTGCTCAGAGTGTGTAGTGGTATATTAGTCCAAGTGCTATTGCTATAAAATAGAACAGGGAAATTGGTAGCCTACTGCACAGCAATTGGTATTCTTAACTGTAGTCTTTCTATATCCTTTTAATGACATTTTCTATGTCAGTTTTGCAAAATGGGAGGTATTAATTTCATAGACTTTTATCCTGTCTTTTATTACTTTATAGGTAAGTCAAGGTAGCAGTCATATATAATACGTCGTCCTCTCTCCATATTTCCCACAACAACAATTTTGTAAAGTCAGTTCACCTGAGATATGATGACAGGTTCAAAGTCACCCAGTTGGCTTTATACTTAAGGTAGGACTAGAATTCACAATTCCCTGGTTTCTTATAAATATAGATTGTGCTATCAAAAGAATATTTTTCTACTTGCATTTTTACATGCTTTCAAACTGCTAGGTTGGCAAAAGTTGGGCCAAGTAATGGGAGCTCACTCTGTTATGTCGTGTTAGGGATTTGAACCGGGGAACTGCTGACCTTTCTGATTGACAAGCTCAGCATCTTAGCCACTGAGCCACTGCGTCCCTATTGTATGGTTGTAGCTTAACACAAAAGCAAGTTCTCAGATGAATTTTATATTATCAGATTTCTACCTACTGTATGGACAGCTGTGGTGGGAATTAATGCAAGCTATCAAAGATGAGTCTAAGACTCTGCTGCCTGCAGGATATCTGCTATCCACTTCTCCTCCCCACTGACTGTTTAGATTCCATCTGGCTTTTATATGTTATACTTTATCACTATCCAACTTGCACAGCTTTTTGCCTGACTCAAGGATGTATAACAATCATGGGAGTTCTTATTAACTAATTTTACTGATTTCCAAGCTAGCCCAGAAATATGTACATCTTTTTTATGATCAAGGCTTCAATGTTATCTTCTGCAATAAATCCACCTTGTATAGTTGGATTTTATGAATAGAGTAGATCAATCAAGCCTCACATTTAACGGCCATCCAAGGAACACGGCAAACAAACTTCAGGCTAGAAAAACATTTGAGAGCAGACAAAGGTAGAATTGGTGTCCTTGGTAGACAAAGGTAGAATTGGTGTACAGGGAAGATAATCCTTCCCTGTAACAGGTGCAATTTGCCTTTTCCAGACAACCTGATTTTCCTACACACTGTTTACAAAATAGCCACATGCCAATACTGTGTTTTTCCTTAGAACTGTTCTCTTGCAAAAGAGGGTGAGTCCCTTTATGCCACTTACGTGGCACATAACCGGGGCTGGGATTGCAATAAGTCAGCTCAGCAATGCAATTATCATCACTATTAATATTAAGCAGCATCTGTGTGAGTCATCAAGTGCTGTTCAAAACTCACAATTCTTAAAGTGTTGCTGTAGCACATGGGGGGGGGGATACATAAATAACACAAAAGGTAGGAATAAATCAATGTTGCCTATTCTTTTTCCTTCAGTAAAACTCATGATTATAATTGAACCTCCTTGAAACAAGAAGAATTTGAATGCTGAATTTAAAGTATTCCAAAATTATAAGCATGAGATTTTATTGTACAGGCCATCCACAACTTACAACCATTCATTTACTGGTGGTCATTTGAAGTTACAACCGCACTGAAAAAAGTGACTTATGACTGTTTTTCACATTTATCTCCATTGTAGCATCCACATGGTCACATGATCAAATTTTGGATGTTTGGCAACTGGCATTTATTTATGGCAGCGTGCAGTGTCCCAGGATCATGTGATCACCTTGTGCGACCTTCTGACAAGCAAGTCGATGGGGAAACCATTGATTCACTTAACAGCCATGTTACTTGTTAAGTAATTAAGCTCCCCATTAGAAGAGCAAGTATGCAGAGAAGCATAATGAGAGTGATATGGAATAACACGCACAAAACAGCATACAGAGACACTGAATAGTATAAAAATATAGTAGTTTACTATGTAGAAATATAGAGGTATTCAGAGTCCAGTTAACAGTCCAAGTCATACACAGTTCAGTAATTCAGTTATCAAAATAGTCAGTCTAACACACAAAGTATAGATAAACAGTAGCAAACCACAATACCTCAAAATACACCGATCAGCTTCTAACAAAACAGAGAGCTAACAGCCATTCTGGCTCCCTCTTATAGCTGCTTGAGGTAACAAACCAATTACATCTCTTAAGCATTTAAAGTAACAGTAAAGTAATCATAGCTTATATACATTGCCAAGCCAAGCCTAGGGTTACATCCCTAACATTACTAACTTAACAACAGCAGTGATTCACTTAACACCTGTGACAAGAAAATGCGTAAAATGAAGCAAAACTCAGTTAATGACTCTCTTGCTTAGCAATAGAAATTTTGGGCTCAATTGTGGTTGTAAATTGAGGACTATGTGTATTAAGCCCCAAGTAATGCCTTACTTGGGGCTTAACAATTATACACACAATGTAGATATTACAATATAATGGTATCATTTTCCGGAAGCCTTGCAAAAATTGCCATAAAAAATTAATGTTTCTATTTTTTCCCTTCTATCTTTCTCCTTTTTTCTCTTGTTGGCTTCCTTCCTCTCTTTGTAGAAAAGATGCCCACACAGTTTGCAAAGTCTTAGACATATGTTCCCTTTCACATTATTTAGACATTTGTATAAGCCTACTAATTGTTCATTATTTTTGTGGATGATAGATAGAATTACCATATTTTTTGGAGTATAAGATGCTCCAGACTATAAGATGCACCTACCTTTTGGGGGGAGGAAAACAAGAAAAACTGCCTTTGCCTCCCAGCATCCATCCAGTATTCATTTGGCCCCTTTGCCTGCACTTCAGCCTGTTTGCCGCTACCGCGGCCCATTCAGCATGGCCTATTCGCCACGGCCCATTTGCCATGGCCTGTTCACTGCCATTTTGTGCCACTGATCACCGCTGCCTGGAACCAGCCAAAAATGAGACACATGGCTAAAAATGGGGCATGCAGAGGCCAAAAATGCAATGTGCAGAGGCCAAAAATGGCTAAAGGATGGGGGCTGGCAGGTGGGCAGGGCTTCAACAACATTCGGTGTATAAGATGCACCACAATTTTCACCCACTTTGGGGGGGAGAGAGAAGTGCATCTTATACTCCAAAAAGTACGGTAACACTTTCTCCCATTGTGGTTCTATTCCCTCCAAAGGCCATCTACACAACAGTTGGGAGAGGGAAGATCCCAAAGGAGCTTCTTTTTCTAAACTTTATTTTTTTATTCCCTTTCCTTTATGATTTTCATAAATAACTCAAGGCAGCGAACATATCTCTGTTCCTCATCTTATTTTTCCCACATCAGCAACCCAGTGAGGGTGAGTTGGGCTAAGTGAAGATAACTGGCCCAAAGCCACTCAGCCAACATCCCTGCCTTCCAAGGCAGGACTGGAACTCACCATCTCTTAGAGTTTTAACCAGTTGACCCAACTGGCTATCAACTTTAAAGCATGGAACTAATAATCTGCACTGCATCGGCAAAACCGAAATGAATAGGACTTCATCTAGCCCACAAGCTGTTAAATCCAAGTCCTGGATGTAAGAAGAAGGTTCTGAATATACATATTTATGCAACTTCAGATTTAGACTATTCTAACAGAAAAGGACAACTCTGAGACTTATTGAACATTTAATATTCCTTCCTTCCGGCAGAAATATATGAAGCTGAAAATGGTTGCACATTAAGATGCAATTCACTGTTGATATTCTCTTGACTGCTTTGCAAAGTAACAGAACCAGGGGCGGGGGTGGGGGAGAGAGGGACTTTTAAAATGTTAAAACTTCCTTTGGGCTTCTGGAAAGATCATTACTGCATGTACATGTACTGAGACTTTAGATTATCAACCCCTTTGGGTTGACTTTGCTGTAGATTTCCAGTTCGTAGAGCACCATTACAGCTCACTTATTCCTATTCAGGCTGGAGACAGCAACTTATTTGTTAATTATTCTGCAGCAAGCAATTGTTTTTCTCTCTTTTTTTCTGGTTTGTTTTGGAGGCAAGAAAGTTGCCGTTTATGCCTCCATTTCCATCTAAGAATGAAGGAATCAGGAAATATAGGAAAGCTGAACCGAATATCAAGTAGAAGCTCCTTGTTTTGAATAATTAAAGCAGCCAGTCCTTTGCTGGGCTCAAGGGCTGCTTCAAAACCAGATCCTGAATGTCTCTGCATGGATGTGGAGGCACAGTTACTTTGCTTCCCTAGGAAAAAAAAACATCCCAGTTGCCAAGCCCCCAACTTTTGATCATGTCCTGGTGGGGGTCATAAGTGTGAGGCCCTGTCCTCAGGCACTTTTTCTTAGTGCCACTGTAACTTCAAGAAGTTATTAAATGAATGGTTGTAAGTCAAGGAGTACCTGTATGTCATTACAACAATAGACAGTTACAATTCTATATATAAGTATCCCTTGCACTGAAAGGCGATCAAACCAGTCAGTCCTAGAGATCAACCCTGACTGCTTTTTAGAAGGCCAGATCCTGAAGATGAAACTCAAATATTTTGGCCACCTAATGAGAAGAAAGGACTCACTGGAGAAGAGCCTAATGCTGGGAAAGACTGAGGGCAAAAGAAGAAGGGGACGACAGAGAATGAGGTGGCTGGATGGAGTAACCGAAGCAGTAGGTGTGAGCTTAAATGGACTCCAGAGGATGGTATAGGAGAGGAAGGCCTGGAGGAACGTTGTCCATGGTGTTGCGATGGATCAGAGACAACTTTGTAACTAGCAACAATATACTTATCTAATGCAAATATCATTCAAGTATGTGCGGTATATATTTCTAACATGTTTATACAGCTATCATTTTTTTCCTTACTGTATCCTGCATTCAACTTAAAACCACTGGCTTATGACCATTCAAAGATATGACAGATTTGAAAAAAAAATACTCATGTAATTTTTGTCCTGTTCTTAAAGTTGGACTGATGCACACCACTGTGGCCACATTTTGGGCGCTTGGAAACTAACTCCCATTGAAAAGTGGTTACAGCATCCTGCAGGCTGTGTTTTACAGATTTTTTCTGCCATTTTCAATGTCCTGGCATTAGGATAAGGGGTTGCTACATCGAGAAGGGAAGGGTAAACAGAGGATCATGCAAAAGAATTGAACCAGGGAAGAAGACGAGAAGGACCCTTTTAGGTTTTAGAACAAAGGTTGAATTAATTAGGCAAGTTGCCTTCTAGGCTTCTGGTACAAAGCACAACATCTCATTGTGACATCATAATCAGGGGTGGGATTCAGCCGGTTCGGACCGGTTTAGGCGAACTGGTAGCTCCGACAATCAGTTGAGAGCGAACCGGTTACCTCCGATGATCAGGTTGGCCCACCCGCCCGTCCCTTCCCTTTAATGACCTTTATCTTCTCAGCTGATTAGCATGGCAGAGCATATTACTGTGCCTCAGCTGTGTTGCACCCCAAGAAGTAACTTGGAAGGTGGGTTTTGGTAAAACACGTCCGTAGTGATCACCAAACCAGTTGTTAAACTGGCAGGATCCCACCACTGATCATAATGCAAACTCTTTCACACTTGTGTCCCATATAGTACACAGAATATAAGCAGCCTGTTTGCTTAATTCTGTTGCAATGCATATTTGGCATTGAGGACCCTTGCCCTCAATGTGGACATCCATGAAAGTCCCCAAATCTCAATTGCCGCCATTCTTTTTTATCAGTGAGATCTGCAGTCATTTGCACCGGCTACTCATTTCTTTGTTTCAACTGTGTCTCTGAGTTTTCTTCTGGGAATGTAGCACTTTTGACCTTCCCAGTCACCTCCCCACACTCGTAAAAAGAAGTTGTATTCTTACCTAGTAAATACCACACGATATGTTCAAGGCATGGCACCATTTTTTTCCCTTTAAAAAAGATATTTCCTGTATGAAGCTGGTTGCAATTATTTGGACATCTCAGTCTATATACTTTGTGTAATCCTGAATATCATGTAGAAAGCATGATAAAAGATTTTCTTCGATTTTTGGGCATTTCTGCTCTTTGAATTCTCGAACTCTGCTATTGCTTAAAAAATAGTTTAGGATTAGATCCAGGACAACCTTGAAAAGAATATTGTAAAGAACAGGGCATCCACCAGAAGAGGAGACTCCGGGGGGTTTTGTGTAAATGTTTTTTAAATGTTTTAATGGGATCCAGGGCGGGGGGTGGGTCTAGCCAGACCAGGAATAGGAGTAGAGCCAGACGAACAGGTGGGGCTGAGGAGGAAGGGAGCGGAGCGGGGGAGGGGAGTCAGTATAACGTTCCTTTAGAGGATTCCTATATTCCAACGGTCGCAGGAAGGGGTAGATGCGAGGACAGAAGAAGATCCTGCAGTCGGTTGGGAGACCGGGGGCGTTGGTTACGCCCGGTCGTTTGTACCAACCCCCACATCCTAGGTGGTCAGGGTTTACAGAGCCGTGGCATGAGACTGATGTTATGTAACGCAAGGTCCGTTGTTAATAAGGCCCCCCTCATCCATGATCTGGTTTCTGAGGGGGAGCCGGACCTTGCAGGGATCACGGAAACCTGGTTGGGCCACGAGGGGGGTGTGCCCCTCGTGGAAATGTGCCCACCAGGATACCGTGTATTCCATCAGCCTCGTGCCCGGGGTAGGGGTGGTGGGGTAGCGGTCATTATACGGGAAGCCTTGACACCGAGAGAATTCATCGTACCTCAGATATCCGGATGTGAGACTCTAGGTGTGAGATGGGGCCCAGGGAGTCAGTTGGGCCTGCTGATTGCATACTTGGCTCCTCGCTATGCTTCAGCAGCCCTGCCTGAGCTCCTCGAGGTGATTGCGGAGGTGGCAGTTGAGACCCCTAGACTATTAGTCATGGGGGACTTCAACTTGCCATCGACGGGTGAATCATCCGAGGTCGCTCAGGAGTTCATGGCTTCCATGACAGCCTTGGACCTGACCCAAATAATTCAGGGCCCCACACACGAAGGAGGACACATGCTGGACCTTGTTTTTATCTCTGGTCGATGGAAGAGCGATCTGGGAATAGGGGATCAGGTGATCACTCCCCTGTCATGGTCAGATCACTCGCTTCTCCGGCTGGACTTCCCTGACGCCACTCCCCATCGCGGGGAGGCGGAACCAGAGGATCTTAGATGGTTCCGCCCCAGGCGACTGATGGAACCAGACAGGTTCCAGACGGAGCTTGGGCCACCTCCTGTTGCCCTGACCCGCTCCCGGACAGAGGACCTGGCGGCTGCATGGAACAGTGCGGCGGCCGGGGCCTTGGACCGGGTAGCGCCCTTGCGGCCTCTCCGGTGGCAGCGAACCACCCTGGCCCCTTGGTTTTCGGAGGAGCTGAGGGTGATGAAGCGCCACAAGAGACGCCTACAGAGCAGATGGAGATCCTCTCGGGCCGAATCTGACCGAACACAGGTAAGAGCCCATTTACGGACCTACCTTGTGGCACTAAGGGTGGCTAAACGTCGATATTATGCCACCCTTATTGCGTCTGCAGAAAACCGCCCTGCCGCCCTGTTTCGGGTGACCCGCTCCCTCCTATCACAGAGGTCGCGGGAAGCCCCTTTACAGGGGAGGGCAGAGGAATTTGGGGAATATCTGCAGAACAAAATCGCTCAGATCCGGAGCGAATGGGTCCCCTTCAGTGATCGTGAGGAGACACCGGAGGCGAGTCTTGAGGTACCTATCTGGGAGGAGTTTGACTCTGTTGCCGCCGAGGATATGGACAGGCTACGCGGGCGACTGCGGGCCACCACATGTTTATTGGACCCGTGTCCCTCCTGGCTTGTACTGGCAACCTGGGAGGTTACACGTGACTGGCTCCTGGGTCTGGTGAACGCCTTGCTGGAGGAGGGGTTCCTGCCAGCCTCCTTGAAGGAGGCGGTGGTGAGGCCCCTTCTTAAGAGGCCTTCCCTAGACCCAGTTGAGTTAGCCAATTATCGTCCTGTCTCCAACCTTCCCTTTTTAGCGAAGGTTGTTGAGAGTGTGGTGGCGCAGCAGTTCCCTCGACACCTGGAGGAAATTACTTATCTAGATCCGCGCCAGTCCGGTTTCCGGCCGGGCCACAGCACAGAGACGGCTTTGGTCGCGTTGGTGGATGATCTCTGGAGGGCGAAAGATGGGGGTTGTTCCTCCATCTTAGTCCTGTTAGACCTCTCAGCGGCTTTCGATACCATCGACCATGGTATCCTGTTGCGTCGGCTGGAGGGGATGGGGGTGAGGGGCACCGTTTTGCGGTGGTTCTCCTCCTTCCTCTCCAGTCGGACGCAATGTGTGTTGGCGGGAGAGCAGAGATCGACCCTGAGGCCGCTCACGTGTGGAGTGCCACAGGGGTCGGTCCTCTCCCCTCTCCTGTTCAACACATACATGAAACCGCTGGGTGAGATCATTCGAGGATTCGGGGTTGAGTGCCATCTGTATGCAGATGACACTCAGTTATACATTTCTACCCCGAACCACCCCAACGAAGCCGTCGAGGTGATGTCCCGGTGTCTGGAAGCCGTGCGGGTCTGGATGGGTGACAACAGACTCAGACTCAACCCTTCCAAGACGGAGTGGCTGTGGCTACCGGCGCCCCGCTTTAGCCAATGTGTTCCATCTCTGGCCATTGGGGGGGTACAACTGCCCCCGGTGGATAGGGTACGCAATTTGGGCGTCCTCCTAGATTCCCGGCTGTCGCTAGATGATCATGTGACGGCCGTGGCTAGGGGGGCGTTCCATCAGGTTCGCCTGATGCGCCAATTGCGTCCCTTACTGGAGCGGGACGCCCTTTGCACAGTCACTCATGCCCTAGTGACTTCTCGCCTTGATTACTGTAACGCTCTCTACATGGGGCTCCACTTGAGATGCACCCGAAGGCTCCAGCTGGTCCAGAATGCAGCCGCGCGGGTTATTATGGGTAGTACTAAGTACTCCCATGTAACACCTCTCCTGCGCGAGCTGCACTGGCTACCTGTGGCCTTTCGGGTGCGTTTCAAGGTGTTGATTGTCATCTTCAAAGCGCTCCATGGCTCGGGACCTAGTTATTTGCGGGATCGCATTCTACCCCATACATCCCTGCGACCAATCCGCTCTCACAGAGAGGGCCTCCTCCGGGTACCATCCGCTAAACAGTGCGGGCGGGCGGTGCCTAGGAGTAGGGCCTTCTCTGTGATGGGCCCAACCCTCTGGAACGACCTCCCCCCGATATTAGAACCACCTCTGATCTCCGCTCCTTCCGCAAGAAACTCAAGACCCACCTGTTTCGAGTAGCAGGTCTGGCTTAATTACAACCATAATCGTAACTGCATTTAACATCTATTCAAACCTTCCTGGATGGATTTTTAAATTTTATATTGGGGTTTTAATGGGTTTTAAAATTGTTCTTAATATTTAATTGGTTTTGGGATTTTATAACAGACCATGTGTGTGAGTTGTTTATGTTGCATGTCTTATGTCTTATGTCATTTTATTGTTTTTACACCGCCCCGAGTCCCTACGGGGAGAGGGGGCAGTCTATAAATTAAATAAACTATAAACTATAAACTATTACATTCTGCTTTTGTCATGCAGTTCATCCCAAATTTTACATACATGGTCACAATGAAATTATTTCTGTGGTCTCAGGTAAAGGAGAATCTGATGGTTTAAAATAAAAACATGATAATAGTTCTAACTGCCACAGATTAAAGGTTAACTAGGAAGTAACATACTGAACATATCATTTCCACTACACTAATTAGTTAAGAAGATCAGTGAGTGATAGGGTTTTTTTTGTCAGAATCGAGTGCACGGGAAAGCAAAGTCTAATCACCTTCTCTGTTCAGGTCTAATATATACACCACCATCATGGGACTTTCCATTCCAGCTAATAATGAATAACAAGATGGAAAATTTTCATTTCAATTAAGAAAGGGTCTAAAAGGGTTAACATCCCTAATTCCTGCTGATTTCAGAGATGATCCCACAATCTTCCCCATTGCAAGTACTTTTGTATCTGTATTTTTTTTTAATGGAGGGAATTTCAGCTATTTTCAAATTATTAGCCAAACACCTCTATATTGTGCAAATTATTTCCCTCTGGGATGCTAGTGTAACTTCAAATAGCTAGCTAGGGGCTAGGAGCTAAAGGAGTTACAATCCAGCATAATTGGGAGCCATCAAATTGGAGAACACTGTTGTACATTATGAAATATACTACAAGGATGTATCCAATTGTTTTAAGTGTTGATGGATGTTCTGCAGGGGTGAGTTCCGTTAGGCACTACTGCCAGTTCGCTCATGTGCATGCCACATGTGCATGCATGCTTGATGCGTGCTGCATGCACATATGCAGTGCAATTAAAATTGTTTTGCCCATGCGCAGAACTGAAAAACAAGATGGCAGCATCTATGGTGCCGCCAGGAGAACCGGTTCAGGGGAGTGGCAGGCCTGGGTTGCTGCCAGTTCCAGCAATCCAGGCCGCCAAAGCACTACCGGTTTGGCCGAACCAGTCCAAACCTGTAGGAACCCACCACTGATGTTCTGCATGTTGAATAACCTGTTGCTTAACCAGGAAAGGATTCCAAGAGCATTTGCTTATAGAAGTATTTATTAAGCATCCAGTTGTTCACTGACAGTGTGATGGGCAAGTAAAATCCACATGTTGTTGTTTTTTCCTTACTATATTTGATACAACATACACCCTGAAAAGCCCACAATCATTTGGTTCAGTAAAGCAGAATAGAATAAAAATGCAAGCATGAAGTCTTTTAGTCTGTCAGAAGCAAATACCCTACCATTAGTGTGAACGTTACAAAAATGTTAAAATGGAGAGAGAGATAAAGAGACAGAGAGACAGAGAGACAGACAGACAGACAGACAGACAGACAGACAGAGACAGAGAGACATACTGAGAGATTCACAAGATATATAGCAGGATGAAAAAGAGTGGTTTATGAGATTTTTTTTTTTTTTGCAATCTACCATTGTGATGAATGGTAGAGTAGAGTAAATGCAGCATAATGGGAGGTTTATGTAAATAGGAATTATGATTCATAGCATGTGCATACCAAAGTTAATTTCTGAGAATATCCTACATCAAATGTGAAGGCTTTATTTAAAATTTACTATTTAAAAGTAGTTACAAGTCATAACATTTAGTATTATCCTACTCCGACTACTCCAACGTTTTTGGCTTCCAGACAGGAGAGCTCCATTCACCATACAGTATTTGTGGCATAAAGCTGTAAATGTAGTCCTACAACCCTGTTTCAACGTGGCCATCCATGGGTGGAGGCGAGGAGGAGAAAAGGGTAGGGAAAAGAGAGTCAAAAAGTGCATTTGCAACAATTGCAACACAGATTTTGTCCCTCCCTCCACCCGTTATGATATTGCATCGCAATGTCTCAGTGCACAGATATTCAGTCAAAAATGAGATGTTCAACAGATGCCTTTGTATTCACACAACATGCCTCATCCAATTAGTTTCTGAGAACTAAAAACCAGTCACAATTCTTTATGATTGCTATTGGCCTAAGTTTGTTCCCTCTAACTATTTTCATATTCAGGCAGATTATGAATAATAACATTCCATAACTACCTTATCTATTTACAGATTTTTATAACGTGCAAGACCCACTTGTAACATTGCTAGAACATTGTAGTAGTGTCTCTTTGAGCTAAATGAGTTAAAACCCTAGGGAGGTTTGATCAAATATAATGCTAAATGCAGACCAAAAACCTTTGCTCTAAACTCTGGTGGCTTCTGTGTAGGCATCCAAGATGAATCACCAGTGAATTGCTAATAGTGTTTGGATACGCATGAACAATCTTCATCACTAAAGTATATTATCCCCAATAAGGTGTCATTTGTATTTATAGAGTCCTGTCACCCCTCAACCCTGAAGTTCTGTTTTTTCCTACCTGCTGGTAAATTTCACTTTAATTTTTTAATCAATCATCAAGATACTGGCCTTCATGTCTGAGGTACACAGACATTTTGTAAGCAAAACATAAATTTACTTATGGATTGAAAACCACAGATAATACCTTTGGCCTTTCTTTTTGCTCAGGGATTTATAGTGAATGTGAATGGCAGTCAAAGGGATTTGTGAATCTGATCAAAGTAAACAGACAATCAAATATCTCGGGGACAAAACTCACAGAAAATTAGTTAAGACTCACCCACCTTCAAGATGAAACAGGGTAAAAGCTTTTAGGTAGAGACACGTCAGTTGGGGGCAGCTAAATTAGACTGCTGAAAGAGACCTAAAGGCCATTCAAACCGATATCCTATCCTAAGGTGAGATTGTCTAATATAAGCTCAGCAGGAGTCAATCAATGTAGTTCAGACAGCGTGCAACACAGAATAGACTGCATATGGATGTCTACACAACAGTGTCTATATAAATAATGGAATAAAGTCACAAACTATAGAGACAATAAACCAATCCCCCCCCCCCCAACTGTATATTAGAATGCAAGAGATCTTTGCCAATTCCAAATATAACAATCTGGAAGAACTTGAATGTGATGATCTGATTGATTTTTCAAAGAAATAAATATATACATCTGGTAGAAGTCATAATGGCACCAAGAGTGTTCTCACATCATTATGCAAATGACATGGCTAATTTCTACCAATAATTGGTGTCATTTTTTGATGCCATAACACAGACAACAGCCAGTTTGGTGTAGTGGTTACGGTATTAGGCTAGAAACTGGGAGACTATGGGTCTTAGTCCCACCTTAGGTACAAAGCCAGCTGGGTGACCTTGGGCCAGTCACTTTATCACAGCCCCTGGAAAGAGCAATGGCAAACATTTCTGACAAACCTTGCCAAGAAAACTGCAGTTTCTGCTGTTTAGGCAAGCTCTGAAAATTAGACCCAATTGAATGGAAGAAAAAATAATGACAACACATGATATCACTTCTCCTTTTGAAACCCATCCAGATGTCCATAATAGGAGATTATGCTTAGTTTTATTAAAGCCCAGAGACAAAAATCATGGATATGAGATAAACCATTAACCAGTAGAATGGTTTGCCTTCAGAAGTTGTGGGTGATCCATCACTGGAAGCTTTTAAGAAGAGACTGGACAACCACTTGTCTACAAAGGTATAGGGGCGTGAAGGTGAAGGCATTGCTCTTTATCCAGCTGATTTTTGGTCTACATTTTCAGCCATTTTTCACCCTCCGGAGGCTTCCCTGAAGCCTCCGGCGGGCAATAAACTGCCCAACACACAAACCGGAGGTTCGGGAATGGACTTCCAGTTTGCGCGTTGGGCTGTTTTTCGTCCTCCGGAGGCTTCAACACATTGGGCTGCTTTTTACCCTCTGGAGGCTTCAGGAGAGCCCCCTGAAGCCTTTGGAGGGAGAAAAATGACCCAACGGGCAACCCAGAAGTCTGTTTCCAAACTTCCGGTTTGTATATGGGGCTATTTTTCACCCTCCCCAGGCTCCTAGAAAGCCTCTGGAGACTGGGGAGGGTGAAAAATGGACCTATCAGGTGCACCGGAAGTTGGAAAATTGGCATTTTTCCAGCCTCCGGAGGGCCTCGAGGCGGGAGGCCATTTTTACAATCCCCAGGCTCCAAGAAAGCCATGCATGCATGTGTGGGGCAGCGGGGGGGAGGTGTCACGCACACATCTGCAGGAAGCATGGCATGCGCACACAGTAGTGCACATGCGTGTGCTTTTGGCACCCGAAGCAAAAAAGGTTGGACTAAAAGACCTCCAATGTCCCTTCTAACTGTTATTCTATTATATATCTAGTCACAGCGAAAGTTGTGTTGAGGCAATGTTACTCCTTACCAGAAAAATAGCTTCAGTTGTAACATTTCTTAAAGGTCTATCAAAAAATACTAAAAATAGTCAAATAGATTTTTAATAAATGAGATCAGAAATGACAATTATGCTTTCAACAGTTTAGCTATCCTTTCATTAAAGTAACTATACTCTACATTCCAAATGATTGTGATTATTTTAGATTTATTTATATATTAGATTTGACAAGTGCCCAGCTCCCAAAAGATTCTGGGGAATAACCATGTAAATGTCTGGTTATAATTAAACTTGCTCTCTGTTTCTTTTGTTACAATAACAAAGAAAATATTCACAAATATCCAAAGAGATCCTAAACTGGAAATTGTCTGATACTTCTTTATTGACCTGCACTTGTGGAAACTTTAATAATCATATTAAACTCTGTTTTCGTGCAACATTTGAAGACACATTTTGTGTGGAAACTCAAAATGTTGAAACCATAATTTCAAATTATGATGCACCAATATTCATGCTAACATCTGAGGATTTATTTTATAAAGGAAAAAGTGACATTAAAGGGCTTATATTATGTGCCTGATCTCAATTTATCCCTTTATCTTTTTTCTCACCTTCATTTCTTTGCATGAACATTTTCTTCCTATAATTTGCAAATTTTGTAAACATGATGCTTTGAAGTTATTTTCAAATACTTTCAGAAATTATCCTGATACAACGCAAGTATACCTCGTCAAGATGATAGGCTATTTGGGAAATAAAATGTAATATTGGCCTTTAAGCTGGATGCAATCCTTTGAAGTAAAGTCCTATGTATATTTTAGTTTGCTTTTTCAATATGCCAGATGCTTTCCAGCAACACGTTTGCTATTTTCATAAGCTAACAGGGCAATCACAGTGGGACGAAACAAATGGACAGAAATTTGATATTTATAAGACAACAATGAGAAATCAGTTGATAAATAACTTACTTTAGCACCCTAGTTTCTTCTAGGGAGCCAGGGTAATAAATAAAAATAATTCAAGCAAATACAAAATTGTGGCTGAGGCAAAACTGATAAGTAAATTCAGCATTTCATTACTTGACCTGAATAAAACACTTAGTCCTCCAGGTATACCTATATCTAAGAGTAATAGTTCCCATGTAGCATTTTTTTCTTTTTCCTCATGCAAGTTGAACTTTTTTGCCACCAGCTGCATTATTGCTTTTAGTATTCTCCTGGTAGCTGGCTGAAATGTATATACACATCAATAGGACCTAGGTATGAACTCTAATAACATACCTCACTTTAACTATGTCAGCTATCACATTTCTTGAATGTTCTTGATCTCTCAACCTATTGTTTAAAATATTCTTATCAGTCTATTGCAAGAGACACAGTTTAAAGAGGACTACATCCATAGCATCCTAACATTGGTACAAATTAAATCCATTGGTCTTTGTGATACTACAAGGCAAGAGTATTATTTCACTGTGAACTGAAGTCAGGCAGAAATCTTAATGAAAGTCTATAGACAATGAGGGGTAGGATTCAATTGTTCTTCAAATAGAGATACAGTTTGAATCATGAGAAAGGTCAGAATAATTCAGAATAAAGTATCCACAAAACTGGTTGAAAGCTCTTCACATCATCTAAAAGCATTAGGATGGAGATGGGACCAGAAAGACAGGAAGCTCTGTCCTAAAATTAGAATGACTGTTATAATCAGAGCATAATTGGTCATCACAATCACAGGGATTCTTGAGATTCAATCACTACCAATTACTTTAACTACAACATATTAGATTTACTTTATTCATTATTACTTGGTTGTACAAGCTGCTTCAGGCTCCCGACTCTAAATTGCTCACACGAATCCAACACAGAAATTAAGTTTAAAACATAATCCAATTTAAAACAATATTTGATGGTGAGATCATGGTATCCGGGTTTCATAGGGGTGAATTGGCCAGTGCAAGTCAGCTAAAAGTCTCTGACAAGTTGCAGACATCTCAAGATTTTTGGAAATTGCAGAAGCAATGGTTAAGACTAAAGAATAAGAGCTCATGTATGTATGCATGAATGTATGTATGTATATTTGTGTGTATGTATCACAGAATGTGAGAGCAAGCTTATCTAGAGAAAGTCATGCTGCATTCAGAATATAACAGTGACTTGAGAAATACCAGGTCACACAATTCCAAGATTAATCAACATGAAGATGCATATCATGCTCACTTCCTTCTTACTCCTACTTCTTGCTCACTGATAAAGGAGAATATTTGTAGCTGACGGTTGAAATGAGGGATCTTTGGTGCTCTCTGGCTTGTATTGGTTGTGTTCTTGCAGATGCTTCACTACCCAAACTAAGTAATATCATCAGTGCTCACAACAACATAAAAACTAATGGTGTCACCTAATTTGGGGTAATGAAACATCTTCAAGAATACATCCAAGCTCAGAGGGCACCAAGGAGCCCTCTAGTTTTACCTCTAGAGCACTAGAGCTATACAGTTTTCATGATCTTGTTTTGCAGAATGCCTGTACAAGGCTCCTCTAAAAGAGCATCTAAAAAAGTCCTTGATTAAGAAGAGGGGGATAAAAACAGAGGACCAGCTGTAAGCTTCGCTCCAAACACTACAAGGAAAATGGAGCTCCATTTTTCCCCACAAACAAGGCAGATAACTGATAGGCTACATTGACTGATCCACAGTTAAGTTTGAGGTGGGTCAGACCATCTTCATGCAACTTAAAATTTAAATATAACTTTTTTATTTATTTGAATTTTCTTGTAAACTGCATGTGCACTACTTTATGGAAGGGTAGGAGTTATTAGAACCACCACAGACTTCCGCTCATTCCGACAAAAATTGAAGACTCACCTGTTTCGATTAGCTGGCCTGGCATAATTATAATTGTTACAACTGTTACCTCCTGGAAATATATTCTCAACTGGTATTTTAATGGGTATGGTTTTAAATCTAATTGATTTTAGGGCTTTCAGAACCATATTTATATTCTTCTGTACAGTTCTTTTAATTTTTTAACCTCCTCCATATGTATATTGATACCTATATTTATATCTGTATTTATTATTTGTTATTTGTGGTGTGGACTGTACACGGCCCCGAGTCCTTTTTTGGGAGAGGGGGCGGTCTAGAAATGCGAAGAATAAATAAATAAAGAAAGAAAGAAAGAAAGAAAGAAAGAAAGAAAGAAAGAAAGAAAGAAAGAAAGAAAGAAAGAAAGAAAGAACAACATAAATAGACCAGATCTGGATATTGTTGAAGCTGAGTTGCAAGCTTATTTATATACAAAGGCAAAAAATAAGGAAATTAATCTAAAATTCCTCTGCAAATCCTAGGAAACATAAAAAAAAAGTATCCTAATCCTGCTTACTTAACATCCAGTCTTTTCTCTATCAAATATTAATGGTAGTAAATGAAAGATTTTAGATAGTTGAGTCCTAACTGCATTATATCCTCAGATTCTTGTCACATTGTCACTTACATAATACTTGGAGTTGAAGGCCATTTTAAAACATTGCTGTAGCCCTTACCACATCACATCTGTTTTGGCCTAAGATATATTATGTGTACTTAAATTCAAATGGAATCATTTTACTCTGGATGTGGTTTTTGGAATTCTTTCATTATAGGATCTTTCTGATCTTCTGTTGGTTCTTCTAATCTTATCCTGCACAGAAAGTGGTTTTTCCTTTCCAAGATAACCCTCATAACCATGGTTACAACTGTAAATCAAAGCACAGCTAAGCAGGGCTCCATTTCTTTTAAATCCACATGGAATAGGAGAGCCGATAGTTTTGACCACAATGAGAAACAATGGTGAAATGTGGTTCACTTATAAAACTCTCCTGCCAATGATGAGAAGAGTAAAGCATAGTTTCTGATGGGTCCTTTGTTCTAGTGCCAGAGGTTTTAACATTCCTATTCAATGAGCAGCAAGCCTCTGAGCACCCAATGATCAATCTCTTTGGATGTACTTTGACTCAATTCACCTCCTTCATGGGAGATTTGGGTCTAAATAAGTCTAGAAAACTAGAAATGAAACCATAGCAATTTTATGCAGATGTTTTAAATGTCCCTACTTACATTTCACTATTGGCATATTCATATCCAACCAGTGGTGGGTTTCAAATAAATTTAACCACCGGTTCTCTGCCCTAATTATTTCTTCCAACAACCAGTTCCCCAAGCTTCTCAGAAAGTTAACAACCAGTTCTCCCGAAGTGGTGCGAACTGGCTGAATCCCACCACTGTCAGATCATGGCATTTCAAATGAAAATTACTAAGCTGAAGATGGCATCTTCAGTCTTTGTGCTGCAATACCTACAGTTTCAAAGTAGGATTTGAAAACTGGTTGCATTTTAACATATAAAATTTAAGTCGCCTTGGTCATTTCTGGGCTGAGTTTGTAGTTTTAAGGCTATATTAATAGGTGATAATTCAGTACTTGTCTGTCAGGTCCCACAGAAATTCTATTCTCGGATCTTAAAATTCCTCTTCAGTTCTGCTGCTACAAGCTTTTAGACACACAGCTTAGCTAGATTATGAATCTTTACTGCTAGACTGAAGCCTTTTTATTTATTTATAGCATTTTTCTATACCACCCAATTCTCAAGACTCGAGGCAGTATACAGTAGTGAGGACTAAAAATATAGCTCAACCTCTATGCAGCTAAAAGCTAGCAATCATAATAAACCCAATCAGAACTCCTCTAGTCACATCAAACACAATAAAACCATAGAAAGCAGTAGCTGAAGTATGATAGACTGTAAATCCTCTTGATGTCTATGGCGATTCAAAATGATTGCTGCTTCAATGGACTGTTTGATGTCTCCTTCAGTAAAGCACTGATACTAAGTGGTTAATAGTTCTATAACTAGCCACTCTGCCCTAGAATCACAGCTTGTTGGCTTGACTCTCACATTGGGGGCCGGTCCCACTAAATGTCCGCCTCAACACAACTTTGCTCCACTCACATAGCACAGATGGTCCCTTCCCTCAAGAATTGTCATCTTGCATTCTCGATGATAGGATATTTTAAAAATGACAAACTCAATTTGCTCTCAATGTGCTCTCAATTATATTAACATAGGAAAAAGATAAAAACAATACCTCAAGAAAATAAGTCCTCTTTAATCTCATTCCATCAGATTTCTCTAGAAATGGCAGCTCCTTGTGGTTGCTTTGAGCTGAAAAAATATGGATAACATTTTTGCTACTAGCGTTATAGGCAGTTTGACTCACAGAGTGAACTGGAATAATGTATTGACAGTAATTATGCCATTAATGGTACTTTCTAAAAAAAAAACACCTTGCAGGAAGCAGTGAATAACAAATTATACTAAATGATCAGGGCCAGTAGAATGAAATGAACAAAATAAATGGACTGGCACAGAGAAAACACAAACTCAGTTTCCTGTACCATTGCCTAAGGACATGATATTGGAGGTTGGAGTCATGATTTAAAGACTGCTTCATGTTTCTTAGCAAAGTGGTTGTGTGGGCACACACATCTGAAAACAACTGGAACAGATGGTGAAGCAGTCTGCAGAAAGATAGGACTGCTTTGTTGATCAAGGAAAGATAATTTGTATGGATTTCTACACATTGTGACCCACCCCCCTTTTAAAAGGTTTCCACGGATTACTTTTAGCTAAAGCAGGGGTCCCCAATTCTCAGGCCACACAAGCTGTGAGTGAGCACACACTTGCAGTCCCATTCGCATGTGTGGCGGGTATTCATGCATCAGTGGTGGGATTCAATTTTTTTTACTACTGGTTCTGGGGGCATGGCTTGGTGGGCATGTCGTGGCTTGGTGGGCATGGCAGGGGAAGGAGACTGTAAAATCTCAATTCCCGCCACACTACAGGGTAAGATTAATGCAAAATCCCCATTTCCTCCTGATCAGATGGGACTCCGGAAACAGAGAATACATGGGGGTGGGGCCAGCCAGTGGTGGTATTTACCAGTTCTCTGAACTACTCAAAATTTCCACTACCAGCTTTCCAGAACTGGTCAGAATCTGCTGAATACCACCTCTGTCATGCATGAGTATGTGCCTGCTGATCACACGGAATCATTTCCTCTCCCCACTTACCACCGGTCCACAAAGCTGAAAAAGTTGGGATCACTGAGCTAAAGGAAAACATATTTTATCAATTTTAACCAAATGAAAAAACAACAACACCTAAGATACCTTATGAATATATAGCACTGTCACATCTGCAGAATCCGTGGTTAGAATTCCTAGATTTCATTAAAAGGGTAGGAAATCCCTACCACCCTTGTTATTTCTACATCTACTGCAAATCCAAAAGCAGAACATTTATTGAATTTGGTATGGAGTCAGAGAGGCTCCATGAATCTGAAGTACAAATAGGAAAAGTTGGATAGAAACCTGTAAAACATTAATATAAAATGCAATTTAATGATCTATAAACTTTATATTAATCCCTTTTTTTAAATCTGAAAGTGGATTAGTTATACACCCACTGTGAGAGGACTTCTGGGCTCCATATCAAAAGAATATAAAACGTTTATAATGGCATTATTGCTCTACGTGTGGTATAATTTGTTCTTTCCTGGAAGGATTGTCCAACGGAATTGGTTTAGGACAGGAGTACTGATTTTTATTTATTTATTTTTTTGGTTCCTTGTTGCAAGTTGGAGCTTTTGTTTCATAGAGAGAATATAGCAACAACAAAACATATTGGAGAATGAAATAATTTTTTTAAACAATTCATTTTGCAACACTTGGTTGGGTTTGGAAGTTCTGCTCCTGCAAATGATTTCCAAACTGATTTGCTTTGAATGGATCTTCATTTTTAAGTCACCAAAACGACAAGCAGAGTTCATACTCGGCAATGCCAAATAAGGTAGCTGCATGAAATGAAACTTATTCCAAACATGTCTGATGTGGAAGCTGCAACTCTTTCACCAAATGTATCATTTTCCCTTCCATTGAACCTGATGGGGTAAACAAATTTGATGCTCGTGACTAAAGCAGCTGGACGGATTTAACGTTATCGGCTCTAAACCATCATCACTCCTTTAGGCTTTCATGATTTCAAAAGTGTGCTCTAGAGAACATATAATTTTATAGGCCGTATACATAACGGAATAAGAATTGGCTCAAATCTTTCAGAGAGTGGTAATGGCTAGACATACTTATATACAATATATCATATATATTATGATGAACAAATTAATTTACCATGAAGAGTTCTTTTTTCCTCTCTCCATTTAGAAAAATATTTTCCACCCATTTACTGATTTTCCTAAAATAGTGCTTTAGAATATTCCCTAATTTTTATTCTGTTGAAATTGAAATGTGAAAATTGCTCTTTGGTAGTTCTCTGCTGCATTAAGGCTTGTATTCTCATTATCGCTTTCCACCTTTTATATGAATATTGATTTCAGAATAAAAATAAATGCATTGTACAATGTGTAGCAGATAAAGATAATTTAATAGTTGTCCGGTGAATGCAAGGTGTGAATACCAAAGACACTACAAGTGTGTTAACATTTAGACTCAACATTCCCTTACAATTAAGGATTAGAAATCGTGCTATCTACTTCTATTTCTAACATTCCGGTTACATAATCATTATGTTTAGTTTAGTTTATTAAATTTATAAACCACCCCCTCTCCCCGAAGGGACTCGGGGCGGTGTACAGGCAATAAATATATACTAGACAACAAAACAAAGCACAAAGCCCCAGACAAAACAACTTTAGCACACAGTCTGTACAGTACCATAAACTAACTAATAATTAAAACCAATTTAAAAAATTAAAATACCCCAAAATTTAAAAATTTAAAATGCCATCCAGGAAGGTCAGGATTAGATTATACTTATACCTATCATTGCGATTGGGCCAGGCCAGCTAATTGGAACAAGTGGGGTCTTGAGTTTCTTACGGAAGGAGCGGAGATCAACAGTAGTTCTAATATCGGGGGTGAGGTGCTCTTGATTGGGACAAATCAACCAAAACTGATATACAAGCTAATTTAACTACAGTAATTTCAAAAAATGTTATGTTTGTTATGTTGACCCTCCATTAAAGCAATAGAGAATAAACCATCAAAGGAGCTTAGTATCAAAATGCAGGATAGAGATGGATTTCCTTAAATACCAGTAAATTGTTTCAAATGGCAAAAATAACAACAGCAATAGCACTTAGACTTATATACCACTTCACAGTGCTTTTACAGCCCTCTCTAAGCGATTTACAGAGTCATCATGTTGCCCCCAACAATCTGGATCCTCATTTTACTGACTTCAGAAGGATGGAAGGTTGAGTCAACCTTGAGCCAGTCAGGATCTATCTCCTGGCAGTGGACAGAATTAGCCTGCAATGCAGCGTTCTAACCATGCACACTTACAATTTGTTAAAGCAATGACATTCACCTTTAGCCTAGATGAATCTGCTATAGAGTGTGTTTAGCTTTGAATACTGCATAAAATAAAAGAGTCTATTTGATTAAGTTCTCCACTGAAATGGAGCCAAACCTTCTACATCTAAACTCACCATGAGTGCAACAAAACCTAACCAGTTCCCAGCAGAGCAGAAAACACTATATTCATCAGCTAGTAGAGCAGAGGTTGCAAAGAACGAACTTCTTGTTGCATAGACACAAGATACCAATTATCACACTACAGCTGTGACCCATATGGAATATTAAGCCTCCTGTTTCTTTCCCAGACCGAGACACAATTTGCTCTTAGCAGGGTAGTACTTCCATTTATATATCCTCTGAGAAGTTCAGGTAAGGATGTCTAAGATGTCCCAGTTTATTCATATGATAATTCTGTAACTTAGGCAACTCCTTTGCTCCAAATGTTGCTGAATAGCAATTAGCAGCTTTCTTATCATGGCAGTGCTTTTTCCAGGATACTGCGAATTGTAGACAACTAAACATCACAGGTTGTTTACTCCTGGTTGAAAGCCAGATAGATCATGATTTTTATTTTTTACAATTAACATTTATGGCCTTTTTTGTTGTTGTGTAAACAATTCTAGATCCCTACAGTCACAATGTAGTGTAGGTTCCTTCACGTTTTCTGTTTACAGAACATAGATAAATAAAATCACACTATTACATGTAGTCGGGGTGAGATTCAGCGCGAACTTATAGTTCTGGTGATCAGTTGGCCCCACTCACCCACTCCTGCGCTAGTCTGTCCTGTATTTCTTTTGTTTGAAGCCCAGCTGATAGGCCCAGCAGAGTGGATTGCTGCACTTCGGCTGTTTTACTCACCGGGTCTGCAGTAAAAGGTAAGTTTTAGAACTGTTTTGAAAAGAACTGTGTGCGTGAAAAGCATGCTCTTAGCAAACCGATTGTTACACCAGTTGAATCCCACCACTGCAGGTAATCCTTGACTTATGATCACAACTGAGCCCAAAATTTCTGTTGTTGAGATAATGGTTGTGAATTTTGCCCTATTTTAGATTTTTATTGTCAAGGGAATCTCTGCAGTTGTTAAGTTAGTAACATGGCTGTTAAGTGAAACTTGCTCTCCCATTGACTTTGCTTGTTAGAAGGTCGCAAAATGTATCACATGATGCCATCAATATCAGTCAATTGCCAAGCACCTGAATTTTGATCCATGTGACCATGGGGATGCAGCAGCAACAGTTGTAAGTGTGAAAAATGGTAAGGTCACTTTTTCCAGTGCTGTTGCAACTTCGAACGTCACAAATAAATGGTTGTACATTGAGGACTATCATGCCAATTTTGGTCCTGAAAGTGACAATCCCTTATTCTCAGATCAATCTCTTAAGTTTTGAAATTCCAGTTCTAAATTAGCAAAATGTAAAGCTTACTATGCTTAGTGTGAGTAGCCGAATATGTAATTACCATAAAAACCATCTCACTTCATCCCACCCTCTGCATCAAAGGATGAGAGCATAGAAATCAATTATTACAAGTTCAAGGATATTCTCCATCCAGCAAAGAAAACCCTGCTTCAATTGATTCATTGCTTAATGTACCAATTGAAACTGCAATGTGCACCCATTAAGTGAGAAAAGTTGGCTTGATGAAGAACGTCTTATGTTGGATGCATTTTTATGAGCTCCTATAAACAGGACAATTAAAGTGCAGGGTGAGGAGCTTGAAGCAAATGGAACTTGAGTTTCATTCACTTGCAAAATGAATTTTGACAGGCTCAGAAAAGAAATGAAGAGTGGGGCAGAGGGGGAAGGAAGCTGCCTAGCTTTACAAAAGTTGGAGACGTTAATTACTGTATCTTTAACTAGATAGTGCATAAAGGATAAATTGTAAGGGGTTCCTGGATCTGAAAATCGTTGCATTTAGCAGGATTCAATCAAGGCAGGATTGCATGAGTGGTATATTACTCACTGTCTAACATCCTTTAAAGTTTCAATAAATGACCAGAATTAACTGACCTTTAACTGTTGACTGACATTTACTTAAATCTCTGTAGCATCTACAGAGGTTATTTGCTTAACTTGAAGTCAAGAGAACTCCAAGTCAATGAGAAGAGTGGCTGAGGATCATGGCACAGATTACACCAGTCTTACAACCTAAAGGAATGTTTAATTGGAAACTTTACCCACACTCTGCTCTGTTTATCTATGCTATAACACAATTTTAGGTCTCATTTTGCTCTGTAGCAACCAGAAATCCTGCAGAAATAATGGTACGTATGTGTTTGCTTGTGTGTATGTTTTTTTTACAAAAAAAGTCAGGATGCGTTTTTTTGCTAATTCATAAATCATAAATTGTAGAAGATGGTAGCAGAACAAGGTTTTAGTCATTTTAGTCTGCAGGCAAGAAACCAATGGGAGAAAGTAGCTAAGTAGCCAAGGTGGACAATAGTGATTAAACATAAGGGAAAACAAAAGCAAAAATATATATCATAACCAGCTGAATACCCATGCTCCACTATGAAACTATGTGATTGGGCTTGACAAATCGACACTTACAGCTTGAAAATAAAGGAATAGTTATGATCGGCCTCTCTTCTCTCCTTCTCTCACTCAGGCTTGCCCCACAGAAGCCTCTCCTCTCCTATCCCCCTTCTCTCCCTCAGGCTGGCCCCATTGATCCTCTCCTATCTCCTTTTCTCCCTCAGGCTTGCTCCACAGAGGCCTCTCCTATCTTCTCCCCTTCTCTCCCTCAGTTTAACTCCTTAGCATCAGAGCATTTTTCAGGTGGGGAGGGGGAGTAGAATGTCTAAACTTTCAGCCCACAGGCCAGATGAGTCATGTGCTGGCCACACCCACGCCCAAGTGGCAGTTGGAATTCTTTTCAGGTGGGGAAGGGGAGTAGAACTCCTTAGCATAAGATTGTGTTAATAATGCTATAAGAAATACTAATGATCTGATGGTCATTTCAAAAAATCCTCTCTTAGCGAGCACCTAGAAGCCAAGAGGAATATACCGCATTTTTTGGAGTATAAGACGCCCCGGAGTGTAAGATGCACCAAGATTTTGAAGAGGCAATTTTTTTTAAAAAGTAGGTAGGTAGATAGAGGGATAGAGAGGGAGAGAAAGAGAAAGAAATACAGTAGGTAGGTAGGGGGGAGAGAGTGTAGGTAGGTAGGTAGGTAGATAAAGGGAGAGAGAGAGAGAGAGAGAAAGAGAGAGAGAGAGAGAGAAATAGAGAGAGAGAGAGAGAGAGATATGATAGATAGATAGATAGATAGATAGATAGATAGATAGATAGATAGATAGATAGATAGATAGATAAAGTAGGTAGGTAGGGGGAGAGAGAGTGTAGGTGGGTAGGTAGAAGGATAGAGAGAAATAGAGAGAGAGAGAAAGAAATACAGTAGATAGGTAGGGAGAGAGAGTAGGTAGATTGGTAAGTAGAGGGAGAGAGAGAGATACAGTAGGTAGGTAGGTAGATAGGAAGGAAGGAAGATATTTCCAGGTGTATTTATCCATGTGCTGGAGAAGGCTGGTGTTTGACTGTAATAAAGATTTACTTACTTACTTACTTACTTACTCATCAATCAGTTAAAGAGCTTTCCAAAAAGGGGGAAAAAGTTTTTGCACTCTACAAACTCGTGAAAACGGGCCCGTTTCCCCCCCCCCAAAAAAGTGGCATGAATAGCCTTGGGGGAGGGGGGCTCGCAGAGTGCTCCTGGAGGGTTGGGAGGGGCCAAAAATAAGCAAAAAATGGCCCATTTTTCACCAAACAAAAGAACGTTGAAGGTTCATCTTTGGCACCTGAGATCTTCCCATCATTTTGCCTGGCCAGATTAACAGAAAGATTTGCTGAGTATGTAGCTGTCTAAATATAATAATAATAATAATAATAATAATAATAATAATAATAATAATAATAATAATAATAATAATAATTTTATTTGATTAGCCGCAACCCTCTCCCGAAGGACTCGGGGCGGCGTACAATCAAACAGATAAAAAATACACATAAGACAAACATATATACAAAAGAACAGAGACATATACATATGTGCATGGAGGAGGATGGACTTAAGTGAAAGACAGTTAAAAATACAATTTAAAATCCCCTAATAAAATTACCAAATTAAAAAACCCATCAGGAGCGTTACTAAGTTATGGTCGAGCCAGGCCAGCTATTTGGAAAAGGTGGGTCTTGAGCTTGACACGGAAGGAGCGGAGGTCAGTAGTAGTCCTAATATCCGGGGGGAGGTCATTCCACAGGGCTGGGCCCGCCACAGAGAAGGCTCTGCTCCTAGGCGCCGCCCCATGGCACTGTCTGGTAGACGGCACCTGGAGAAGTCCCTCTCTGTGCGAGCGGATGGGTCGTAGGGATGTATGGGGCAGAATACGATCCCGCAGGTAACTAGGTCCTGAGCCATGAAGTGCTTTAAACATCGTAATCAAAACCTTGAAACGCACTCGATAGACCACAGGAAGCCAGTGCAGCTCGCGCAGGAGAGGTGTCACATGGGAGTACATGGTACTCCCCATAATCACCCGCGCGGCCGCATTCTGGACCAACTGCAGTCTCCGAGTGCATTTCAAGGGAAGCCCCATGTAGAGAGCGTTACAGTAGTCCAGGCGAGACGTCACCAGCGCATGGGTGACTGTGCGTAAGGCGTCCCGGTCCAATAGGGGGCGCAATTGGCGCACCAGGCGAACCTGGTGGAACGCCCCCCTGGCCAAGGCTGTCACATGTTCATCCATGGACGGCCTGGCATCCAGGAGGATGCCCAAATTGCGCGCCCGCTCCACGGGGGCAAGTTGAATGCCCCCAATGGCCAGAGATGGAATTATCTGGTTGAACCGGGGGGCCGGAACCCACAGCCACTCCGTCTTGGAAGGGTTGAGCCTGAGTCGGTTGTCATCCATCCAGACCCGTACGGCTTCCACACACCGGGACATCACTTCGATGGCCTCGTTGGGGTGGTTCGGGGTGGAAATGTACAGCTGAGTATCATCAGCGTACAGATGATATCCCACCTCGAAACCACGGATGATCTCACCCAGCGGCTTCATGTATGTGTTGAACAGGAGCGGTGAGAGGACCGATCCCTGTGGCACCCCACAAGTAAGGGGGCTTAGGGTCGACCTCTGCCCCCCTGCCAACACACGTTGCGTCCGGCCGGAGAGGTAGGAGCCGAACCACCGCAAAACGGTGCCCCGGACCCCCAACCCCTCCAGTCGGTGCAACAGGATACCATGGTCGATGGTATCAAAAGCCGCCGAGAGGTCTAATAGGACCAGGATAGAGGAGCAACCCCTATCTCTGGCCCTCCAGAGATCGTCTACCAACGCGACCAAGGCCGTCTCAGTGCTGTGCCCAGGGCGAAAGCCGGACTGGCGCGGGTCTAGATAATCATTCTTCTCCAGATGTCGTGGGAACTGAGAAGCCACCACACTCTCTACAACCTTCGCCAAAAAGGGAAGGTTGGAGACAGGACGATAATTGGCCAGCTCCGTAGGGTCTAGGGAAGGCTTCTTGAGCAAGGGTCTCACCACCGCCTCTTTCAAGGCGGCCGGGAGAGACCCCTCACCCAACGAAGCGTTCACTAGGCCCAGGAGCCAGTCGCGTGTAACCTCCCAGGAAGCCAGTACAAGCCAGGAGGGACACGGGTCCAGCAAACATGTGGTAGGTCGCAGTCGTCCACGCAATCTGTCCAAATCCTCGATGGCAACCAAGTCAAACTCCTCCCAAAAAGGTTTCTCAAGACTCGCCACTGGCGTCTCGACTGGGCCACTGAAGGGGACCCAATCCTTCCGGATTTGAGCGACTTTATCCAGCAGATATTTCCCAAACTCCTCTGCTCTACCCTGTAGAGGGGCCTCCCGCGGCCTCTGAAACAGAAGGGAGCGGGACACCCGAAACAGGGCGGCAGGGCGGTTCTCTGCGGATGCAATGAGAGCGGCACAATATCGACGTTTGGCCGTTCTCAATGCCACTAGGTATGTCCTTAAATGGGCTCGTACCTGTGCTCGGTCCAATTCAGATCGGGAGGATCTCCAACGACTCTCTAGGCATCTCTTGCGGCGCTTCATCACCCTTAGCTCCTCGGTGAACCAAGGAGCCAGGGTGGATCGTTGCCGCCGGAGAGGCCGCAAGGGCGCCACCCGGTTCAAGGCCCCGGTAGTCGCATTATTCCACGCGGCCACCAGGTCCTCTACCCGAGGGCGGGTCAGGGCTGCAGGAGGTGGCCCAAGCTCCGTCTGGAACCTGTCTGGTTCCATCAAGCGCCTGGGGCGGAACCATCTAGTGTTTTCCGGTTCCGCCTCCCCGCAGATAAATAATAAAAATAAAAATAAAATAAAATAATGTGCAACTGTGAATCTATACGAAGATGCAATAAGTAATTGCATTTTTAATAAGGAAAAATAATTTAACATTTAATTCCTTCATGGTATTTCTGTTTCGGCTCATGTCCTAGCCATGCATGCAAAATGGCATTTGCCTCTTTTATGGATTCATCACAATATGAATTTATGTTTACCTTGTGGTTGCCAAGATACCCTCATCCTTTTCACACAAGCCACTGCTTAGCAGGAGTCTCTCCATCCAAAATTGTGTCTTTTGTTTTCTTATTCAGATGTCTGAATGCCTTCACTTCTCCTTCCCACATTATTTCCTGTGGCACTAAATTATGACATCACTGCTGTGGCACTGAAGTACACTAAGCTACTGGAAACAGATCTTCTTTGGTTCATATCATCCCATGTAGATCCATGGAAATTGTGTAACAAGAAAGAAACGGTACCTCATATGCTTATAAATACACTTATAAATACAATAGGAAATTTCCAAGGCTACAACTTAAAAATATAGAGTGTAGCGGAATGGAATGGAATGGAATGGAACAGAATGGAATGGAACAGAACAGAATGGAATGGAACAGAACGGAACAGAACAGAACAGAACGGAACAGAATAGAATTCTTTGTTGTACAAGTATGATTGGACACACAAGGAATTTGTCTCTGGTGCATAAGCTCATAGTGTACTTATAA
>NC_138549.1:32851254-32936329 GCF_964273705.1 Natrix helvetica
AAAAATATTTGTGTGCTTTATTGGATTTCTGAATATGTACACACACACATACACAAAAGAATTGAGGCTTACAGACTTGAGGCTTACAGACAAGGAGGAGGAGCTTCCTGGAGCAATGGCGGTCTGCCTGAGAGCTCCTTAGATCCACGAGCTCTTTTAAGAGCTCGTATATGTACACACACACATACACAAAAGAATTGAGGCTTACAGACTTGAGGCTTACAGACAAGGAGGAGGAGCTTCCTGGAGCAATGGCGGTCTGCCTGAGAGCTCCTTAGATCCACGAGCTCTTTTAAGGGAGCAGGGGGTGCTGCCGGCCCCCTTTTACATCATGGGGACCAGGTGTCCAATAAACAGCCACCCTGGGTCTTTTTATGACCCAAGGGGGGTCTCCCAGGGTGGCTTGAAGACCTTGAAGACCTGGAAATAGCTCGGAGAGTGGACCGGTGAGCTGCCGATGAGAGATGCTGCCCAAAAACGCCGTTTTTGAGACCGGAGGAGTTGAGTTCGCCGTTCTGGGAGCGGAGAGGTTTGGAGGAGCTCGGAAGAATGGCGAAAGGTGAAGAAACGGCGCTTGGAGCGTGCGGGGGCGTGCTATTGTCGTTTTTGGAGGCTTGTGGCTTGGAGCGAGCTCTGGGGCGGTGGTGAATGGAAATGGCCGTCCCTGGGGCGGCGCCAATCCAAGCGGCGGCGGCTGGAAAAGCCGAACGCCAAATTCCCCGGCCTGCAGCAGATTGGAGAGATGTTGGAGATGCTGGAGGTCGAGTGGGAGGATTGAAGGTCGATAGGACTGGATAGGACTGGAGCAGGAAGGACTGGAGGCCGGTAGGAGCGGCGTTGGGGCTTGTAATGGTTTGGCTGGAGTGTTTAGAACATGGATGCAGGCCTAGGCAAGACCTAAATGCCGAAGGCCTGGTAGGAGAAGGGCTGCGTTCCAGGAGGCTGCTTGGAGGCTGGGGGGGAGGCTTGCTGGGAACTGGCAGGCTTGTTGGGAACTGGCAGGAGGTTTAACATCAGACTTGGCAGGGGAGTTTTTACCCCCTGCCAGCCACCTCCTTGACTGTTCCGTTTACCCCCCCCCCTGCTGACTTTTGGACTAACAACTGCCCCTGTTTTTCATCCGTGCGCGCCCTGGAGGTTTTTACCTCCCTATCTTCATCTGACTGACCATCTGCCCCTTGCCCATTATCAAGCAAAAATCCATCTACCCCTCGCCATCCACCATTGACCACCCACTAGCCCCCACTTACTGACCGGCACCTGACCATCTTATTATCATCACTACCCCCCCCCTCATCTTGGACTGGACGATTCTCTTTGCACCGGTACCCGGCCTTTTCAATTTTATTGGACTATGGCGTATGACCACACCATCTGCAGCACAGAGCCTAGGCCCTGATGAATTTTTAACAGCATATGTACTCTAGGCTAGACCTAATCCTACTGCGGGAATCCCCCCTCTCGCAGGTGTGGCCCTCCGCCTTTTCAAGGGCCCACCTTGATGACGGATTCATTAATCCCGAGAGGTGGAGGAAGCGGAGACTTAGGGGGTTTTTAGTCAAATGTTTTTTAAATTCTTTTAGGGGTTTAGGGGGTGGGGGGTGGGTGGGTCAGATCAGGAGCGATGACAGAGCCAGGTCACCAGGTGGGGTCTTGAGCAGAAGGAGCAGAGAGGAGGAGGGGGGAGAGGATATCATTCCTATACAGGGCTCTTTGATTCCAACAGTCGTAGGGAGGGGCAGATACGAGGACAGATTAACAACTCGCAGTCGGTTGGGAGACCGTGGGTGTTGGTTACACCCGGTCGCTTGTACCAACCCCCGCGTTCTAGGTGGTCAGGATCTGCAGGCCCAGGGCCTGAGGCTGTTGTTATGCAATGCGAGGTCCGTTGTCAATAAGGCCCCCCTCATTCACGATCTAATTTTGGAGGGGGAGCCGGACCTCGCGGGAATAACGGAAACCTGGTTGGGCCACGAGGGAGGGTTACCCCTCGTGGAAATGTGCCCACCAGGTTATCAAGCATTTCACCAGCCCCGGGCCCGGGGAAGGGGCGGTGGGGTAGCAGTGATTATCCGGGAGGACTTAGAGCCGAGGGAGTCCACTGTGCCACAGACGTCCGGATGTGAATCCCTTGTTGTGAAATGGAGCCCTGGGAGGCAGATGGGCCTGCTGATAGTATACCTGGCTCCCCGCCATACATCAGCGACCCTGCCTGAGCTCCTCGAGCTGATCTCATCGTTGGCGGTTGAGACCCCCAAACTTTTAGTGATGGGGGATTTTAACCTGCCGTCAGTGGGAGAAGCATCAGAGGGGGTTCGGGAGTTCATGATTCCATGATAGCCATGGACCTGACTCAAATGATTCAGGGCCCGACACACGAGGGAGGTCACACCCTGGACCTTGTTTTTGTCTCTCGCCAGTGGTTGAGTGATCTGGGAGGAGTGAATTTAACCATCACTCCTCTGTCATGGTCAGATCACTTACTCCTCCGACTTGACTTCCCTGGTGCTACCCCTCGCTGCGGGGAGGCGGAACCGGAAAACACTAGATGGTTCCGCCCCAGGCACTTGATGGAACCAGACAGGTTCCAGACGGAGCTTGGGCCACCTCCTGCAGCCCTCACCCGCCCTCCGGTAGAGGACCTGGTGGCCGTGTGGAATAATGCGACTACCGGGGCCTTGAACCGGGTGGCGCCTTTGCGGCCTCTCCGGCGGCAACGATCCACCCTGGCTCCTTGGTTCACCGAGGAGCTAAGGGTGATGAAGCGCCGCAAGAGATGCCTAGAGAGTCGTTGGAGATCCTCCCGATCCGAATTTGACCGAGCACAGGTACGAGCCCATTTAAGGACGTACCTAGTGGCATTGAGAACGGCCAAACGTCAATATTGTGCCGCTCTCATTGCATCCGCAGAGAACCGCCCTGCCGCCCTGTTTCGGGTGTCCCGCTCCCTTCTGTTTCAGAGGCCACGGGAGGCCCCTTTACAGGGTAGGGCAGAGGAGTTTGGGAAATATCTGCAGGATAAAGTCGCTCAAATCCGGAAGGATTGGGTCCCCTTCAGTGGCCCAGTCGAGACGCCAGTGGCGAGTCTTGAGAAACCTTTTTGGGAGGAGTTTGACTTGGTTGTCATCGAGAATTTGGACAGATTGCGTGGACGACTGCGACCTACCACATGTTTGCTGGACCCGTGTCCCTCCTGGCTTGTACTGGCATCCTAGGAGGTTACACGCGACTGGCTCCTGGGCCTAGTGAACGCTTCGTTGGGTGAGGGGTCTCTCCCGGCCGCCTTGAAAGAGGCGGTGGTGAGACCCTTGCTCAAGAAGCCTTCCCTGGACCCTACAGAGCTGGCCAATTATCGTCCTGTCTCCAACCTTCCCTTTTTGGCGAAGGTTGTAGAGAGTGTGGTGGCTTCTCAGTTTCCACGACATCTGGAGGAGAATGATTATCTAGACCCGCGCCAGTCCGGCTTTTGCCCTGGGCACAGCACAGAGACGGCCTTGGTCGCGTTGGTTGATGATCTCTGGAGGGCCAGAGATAGGGGTTGTTCCTCTATCCTGGTCCTATTAGACCTCTCGGCGGCTTTTGATACCATCGACCATGGTATCCTGTTGCACCGACTGGAGGGGTTGGGGGTCCGGGGCACCGTTTTGCGGTGGTTCGGCTCCTACCTCTCCGGCCGGACGCAACGTGTGTTGGCAGGGGAGCAGAGGTCGACCCTAAGCCCCCTTACTTGTGGGGTGCCACAGGGGTCGGTCCTCTCACCACTCCTGTTCAACACATACATGAAGCCGCTGGGTGAGATCATCCGTGGTTTCGGGGTGGGATATCATCTGTACGCTGATGATACTCAGCTGTACATTTCCACCTCGAACCACCCCAATGAGGCCGTCGAAGTGATGTCCGGTGTGTGGAAGCCGTACGGGTCTGGATGGATGACAACCGACTCAGGCTCAACCCTTCCAAGACGGAGTGGCTGTGGGTTCCGGCTCCCCGGTTCAACCAGATAATTCCATCTCTGGCCATTGGGGGCATTCAACTCGCCCCCGTGGAGCGGGCGCGCAATTTGGGCGTCCTCCTGGATGCCAGGCTGTCCATGGATGAACATGTGACAGCCGTGGCCAGGGGGGCGTTCCACCAGGTTCGCCTGGTGCGCCAATTGCGCCCCCTATTGGACCGGGACGCCCTACGCACAGTCACCCATGCGCTGGTGACGTCTCGCCTGGACTACTGTAACGCTCTCTACATGGGGCTTCCCTTGAAATGCACTCGGAGACTGCAGTTGGTCCAGAATGCGGCCGCGCGGGTGATTATGGGGAGTACTAAGTACTCCCATGTGACACCTCTCCTGCGCGAGCTGCACTGGCTTCCTGTGGTCTATCGAGTGCGTTTCAAGGTCTTGATTACGATCTTTAAAGCGCTCCATGGCTCAGGACCTAGTTACCTGCGGGATCGTATTCTGCCCCATACATCCCTACGACCCATCCGCTCGCACAGAGAGGGACTTCTCCAGGTGCCGTCCACCAGACAGTGCCAAGGGGCGGCGCCTAGGAGCAGAGCCTTCTCTGTGGGGCCCAGCCCTGTGGAATGACCTCCCCCCGGATATTAGGACCACTACTGACCTCTGCTCCTTCCGTGTTAAGCTCAAGACCCACCTTTTCCAAATAGCTGGCCTGGCTCAACCATAACTTCGTAACGCTCCTGATGGGTTTTTTAATTTAGTAATTTTATTTAAGGGGATTTTAAATTGTGTTTTTAATTGTGTTTTTTAATTGTGTTTTTAATTGTCCTTCACTTATAAGTCAACTCTCCTCCATGCACATATGTATATGTCTCTGTTCTTTTTGTATATATGTTTGTCTTATGTGCATTTTTATCCGTTTTGATTGTACGCCGCCCCGAGTCCTTCGGGAGAGGGTTGCGGCTAATCAAATAAAATTATTGATTATTGATTGATTGACTTATTCTTCAACATTACAAGAAGAAATGAAGTTGAAATTGGGAGAACTAGGGAAAAAAGTATTTAAAGTAGAAATAACTTAACTATCGAGAGGATCTTGGATAAAAAGAAAGGTTAAAAGAGCAAACCCAGGTAAAATAAGAATTTTATTATTTCTTTGATATATTTATATTGTCCATCTAACATTTATTTATTTGTTTGTTTGTTTTGCTGCAAAGCAATTCTGTATATGACTCTGAGTGGTGTACAAAGTTAAAAATACACCAAAACATACAGAAAAATAATATAAAAAATATAAGAGCAGAATTCATGGGGAAAAAAAACATTATACACCATCAAAATAATCAGTGAGAGAGAGCACACTCAGTTCACCAACAATGAACTAAGAACTAACTTTGCAATTCTCCAGGCCTTAAGACAAAACCGGCTGTTCCAGAGATCAGCAAGGTCAAAACCAATCTGACTTCAAGGGGAATGAAATTTCAAAAAGAAAAGACTTTTCTTTCTGCATCCCATCAAATGACATTCCAGACCTGAAGTAGATAGTTAGATGTGATTGAGTAGATGTGAATTGGATGCCTCAAATATCCTGGCCCCGTGCCATGTAGGGTTTTATGGATCACTAGTGCTGATCACACAGCATTGCCCGGGTATTTATTTATAGGGGGGAGATGTCCAGACCAAACAATTTCTAATGTTGGGTTTTCCCCCTTACCAGAGGGAATCCCCTTGTGAAGTTCTGTGAAATTACCATGGCAACTCCACTGCGCTGTACATAGAAGCCATTTTACAGCAGTATACTAGAAGCCATTTTAAGGCACAACAGGCTGTATGGTAACAGAAACACACACTGAGGGGTATTAGGGTTGTCTTACCTCCACAGTATTTGTTTCTAGAGTGTAAGTCATCTGTGTACCAAGTGTGGTTGAAATTGCTTGAGGTGTTCCAGAGTTATGCTGAAACATACACACACACACACACACACACAGCCATTTATATATATATGTAGATTACCAGTGCCTTGAATTGAACCCAGAAGCAAAATAATAATTGATGATTTAATACCGGAAATATATAATGTGTGCTGCCCTATCTTTCTGTGCTATCACATTTTGCACCAGCTGAACCTTTCAAATACTCTTTAAGCCTAGACCTATGTAGAGAATATTGCAGTAAGCAGGGCAGAAGTGGTCCAAGAAACAACACAACCGGCATCCATCCCAAAGGTCCCTCTAATCATGACTGCCACCTGTTCATTGAGCAGAAGTTGTGGATTCAGAAAGACCCCCACCCCCCAAGACTGACTTTGACATGTATAAATAATTATCACAGTAACACAGTGAGACAAAAATCATGTGAATGCTGAGTTCTGAAGGTAGCTCTAAAAAGCTATGACTTGCCCTGTGTCAAAAGACGGACAGCAGCCATGACAGTCTGGCCTCCAGGGGAAAGGATTCTGAAGCTAAGGAGTCACAACCGAGAAAACAGGCAATAATTAATTGTCAGATATGATTGTAGCTCTTGATTTGGATGTATGTCTGTTCAGAAGGAAAATCACATGTGTTCCATTTCCAGCCTCAATTTTCCCCCCACACATATGAGTCTCGTTGGGTCTTACTCAGTATTTTGTTTTATCACTTGTCAGTTTGCCTTCTACATTCTTGAGGCAGCATTGTTCATTGCATTTTCAGGCAATTGAATAACAATCCCTCAGCACTAGATTTTTAGTTATTAATTTATAGTTGAGATTTCAGATGTGCAGCTCATTCCACGGTGAGAACAGCCACACGCATTTTGTTGCATTAATTCCTAACTTTAGTATAGAGCCAAGATAGTAGGTGAGTATGCTTACATTTCCATCCAATTCCAGTTCACAATGGGAGTGGCGGCTGGGAGGCTGGGACTGCACAGGTGGTGGCAGGGCAAGGCTTGTCTCAGAGGAATGGGGCAAGAAAACAGTCTGACTTCAGGGGGGGGGGTTCTGGCAGTCAATATTGCAAGTTTTCTTGTGGGCGCGCCACGCATGCACGTTTTGCACATGTATGCACAGTGCAATAAAAATTGTTCTGCACATGCAAAAAACAAGGTGGTGGCACTTATGACGCTGCCCAGAGAACCAGTTCAGGGGCATGGCAGGCCTGGGTCGCTGCTTGTTCCAGTGACCCAGGCTGCCAAACCACTACCAGTTCTAGCGAACCAGTAGGAACCCACCACTGTCTGACTTGTGATCTTAGCTTTAGAATCTAAAATAGTGGAGCTGTGTTTTTATGAAAGCAAAACTGATTCTCAGTGAGGGTCTGAAAATGTGTGCAGGATCCAGCAAATGTATTAGCAATTGATCAAGCATTGTGCTCCTTGCTGTTCCACCAGATTGTTTACAACCTCAGTTGTCTTGAGTGCTGGCCTGGACCTGCCAAGAAAACTTTTGGGGATCTCTAAAGCAAGCTCTCTTCATAAATATAATAACATTAAACCAAGGAGTGTCGAACTCAATTTCATTGAGGGTCGCATCAGGGTTGTGTTTGACCTTAGGAGCCAGGGTTGGCATGGCCAGCTCAATGTCATTCGTGTCAGCGGCGCCTGTGGTGGCCCGAGCACTCTGGGAGCAGTCCGGGGGCTTGATCCATTTTCACCGGCAGAGGCACCACAGGCCAGTTTTTCGCTGTTTTCCGGCGGCCCAGCAGGCCAGATCTAAGCACTCCATGGGTCGGATCCAGCCCACAGGTCTTGAGTTTGACACCACTGCACCAAACTAACATTTGCTTCTTAATTGCAAATTGCAAAAGTAACTAGGTTACATTTGAGTATATGTTACTTTTAGCAGAAGGATGGTAATACAGCCAGACAAACAAATCACCTGAACCAGGGCTAGTTAGTTATTTGTACAACTAAAATATGCAGATTGTTCCAGACGTTATCCTCTTAACAAATGATGAGCAGGATATTGCTCTCCATGGTAGGGAGGGGGCATGGAAGTCCTATACAACGAACTAATGAGACTACCAATCCCACGACTCCTTTATTAATTTATTAAAATCTATTGTCTGGCAATACATTCGCCACTAAATTATTGTTTTCACCAACTGTTGGGAGAAAAATATCCATTGATGCATTAATTCAGTAATTTCTTATGAAGCTTTTTTTTAAAAAAAACTGTTGAAAATGCATACTACATGGCATAACTGGCTGCCTGGGTATATTGGCATCATCTTTTACACGAAGAATTAACTTCATGTTAGCAAGAGAAACATAGACGTCAAAATAAATGTGTGCTAAGAAAGAACACGGAAGAAAAATAATGCAATTCGCAATGCAACTTCAAATAGGTATTTTGAACTTTGGCAATTTTGTCAAATTTGGTCTTTTTGGAATTGGGTTTAATCTTTTTTTAACTTTTGTGATGTGTGTTTTTAATGTTGTACGCCGCCCTGAGTCCTTTGGAGAAGGGCGGCATATAAATCCAAATAAACCTTAAAACCTTAAACCTTAAACCTTAGAAGTGAAAGCCTGCAAGCCCCTCATTTCACTGAGGGCCATGGATGCAGTGGCTGAAGCAATGGGTTGCTTTCTATGTGTAGGAAGTGTTCTTGTAAGTACTTTACTGCCAAGTTATCTTTTTGGTAATTACGGTAGTGACCATCAATCAAGTGTTCTACATGTGTCATGACTTTAATTTGCTAATACTTGGGCTACTACATTTTATTAGCAGCTGCAGTCTCCAAGTAGCCTTCCAAGGCAGGGCTGTAGAGTGAATACAAATGGGTAGTGATTGGAGCATGGGTCACTGTGACAATGGCCACCTGTTGCAAGTACAGTTGTATTTGGTATATCGCTTTGCATTCCTTCTTAAAAGGTATGTCAGTATCCCTCTATAGATCCTGACCCTAAACCAGTGGTAGTCAACCTTTTTTGACCTACCGCCCACTAATGGATCTTTCTTGATGGAAAAATTTCCTTACTGCCCACCAGATTTTTTGCGCAAGTGCAGAATATTTTTTAGAAAGGAGGGTGTTCGTTCAAAAGGAGATTTTAACCTCCGAAATCCCCACCGCCCACCTGGAATCCCAAAATGCCCACTAGTTGACAACCCATGCTCTAAACCAGGGGTGTCCAAACTTGGGAACTTTAAGACTTGTGGACTTCAACTCCCAGAATTCCCCAGCCAGCATGGCTGGCTGGGGAATTCTGGGAGTTGAAGTCCACAAGTCTTAAAAGTTCCCAAGTTTGGACACCCCTGCCCTAAACCATTGCAGCTAGTCTTGGAGATTACCCCCCAGAGCCATCAACCAAAGGAACTACTGCTATTTCTATCCATGACAGAGTCTGAATCCAAACTGAAATGGATCTAAATAACTTGTTTCCTCAAGAGCATTCTGTAGCTGATACCCTTATGGTGCTTCGGGGCTAATGTCGTTATTAAAGTTTAAATATCATTTTGACATCTCTACTACACTTCAAGCAAATCTGGGGCATGTTCTTTGAAAACATTTTTATATGCTTCTGATTCACATAAAGGACATGTCTCACTGATAACACCTGCAAACCAGCTTCTCTTGGGTCCACTTTTTAAAATGTCATATGCAATTTCCATTACGTTAACATTCAACCAATCTAGCATTTTCTTATGTGGAAATTCCACTGAAGTATTTGATTTTGTCCTAGAGTTTTCAGTTATCTATACTACTGGCTTAATGCAACATTTGTGGCAGAGAAAGCTAAACCCTAGCAGCTAATGAGCTCCTGAGGGTAAAGAATGCAATGAAATTCAGTTTTGATTTACTATGGAGAAGTCACTTTCTTTCTTTTGCGAAAAGTGAGTAGTGATTCAAGATGGAGAATTATGGTCATTTGTTTTAGAATTACCTGGAAATGTTCTAAGAAAAAAAAAACATAGTAGTTTCCTTTTTCTTTTCCTTTTCCTTTTCCATTTCCTTTTCTTTCCTTCCTTCCTTCCTTCCTTCCTTCCTTCCTTCCTTCCTTCCTTCCCTTTTCCCCCTTCCTCCTAAAGTGTTGGTATGTGGGTGTAAATGTACTTTCTATTGACTGCTATGCTTATGAGGACTTATAAAAATCCTAGTTAGTATATTATTTTATAAAGGCATCTCAATCTATTTTTTTCATTTTTTAAGAAAAGCCAGGGATCATTTTGACTCTACTGTAATCACATCTTTTTATCCTATTTATCTATAATTAATTTTATTTATGTATCCATTTATATAGTATGCATTAGACATACTATGAAACAGGGACATAAACATTTCTTTATTATGGCAATTATCTTCATAATACAAACTGATTTTTAGTCATACTTTTCTGATCAATACTAGACAAGAGTGGGATCTACATATAACTCTACTCAGTGGCAATGACACTAATGTTATTGGTTATTCTGAAAAGAAAACTATCAAAAACTTTGTTATTTTTCTTAATTAAGCCTTTATATGCCACATTTAAGTAACCCCTTCCAAGATGCAACTATCCAAAATATATTTCCTTAATAGCATCCTATAAGCTGTTTTGTGTGTATTTTTGAGTGCAAAATGTTCCATTATACCTGCTTCCATTTCTGTGTTGCATCAAACACATTTTTGAGTGTACCATTTGGTTTCACTGAAATCATGACAGATTTTGTTTATCCCTAGCAGAGGAGTAGGGTTGACTATTTCTGTTTCCTTATCACTTGAAACATGAAAGTTGCTGCCTATATCACACTTAGTTCAGCTATGCAATGTGTGACAATTACTGTATAGGCTATTTTTCTTAGCCTATTGATGTATGCTTCCGATTTTCTATGCCGGTAACATTATAGTTACCCTCAGTTTGAGCTTAAAATATCATTAATTAAACTGCTTAAAAAATGGCACTTTTACATGTTGTTATCGTGGGGAGGGAGGGGAGGGTATTTATTCAATTGTACGGCATTTGTTAAGAAATGGCATTTATCTGTTTTCCATGTTCTTTTGACTGTTCTCACAAATGAATTTTCTCACAGTTCTGTAGATTTGATCCTACAGAAGAGAAAATCTGTTTCTTGCTGTTTCCTTCCCATCTGGTCTGTGAAATGTTTTCTTTTTTTCCCCCTTCCCTTTCTTCCTTCAAGCTACTCACTTACATCTGCTAGATGTTTTCTGCTTGGTTTCTCAAAAATGTCCTTTTTGCATTTCATATATTTAAGATTGGTAGGCTTTTTTTCTACTTCTGTTAGCAAAGAATGGATTAAAAGGGCCTCCATTTTAATGCTAGTAGCCACATGCCACAGATGAAGCAGTGACTGGTCCAGAAGTGTGCATTCCACTTGCATAATACCACTGCTACAGGCATGAAATCCTCTTACCTTTCCAACTGGTTTGGAACCAAGAGTGCATGGTGCTTCTGCACAGTTGGACATGCTTCTGCACATGCACAGATGACATCTGGGTGGGCGGGCAGAGCCTCCCACCACCGACGCTACCAGTTCACCTAAACTGGAGCAAACCGAAGAATACCACCTCTGCACTGCTGTGTGTGCTGCACTGGCTTCCAGCTGCTTTCCAGATGCAATTCAAGATACTGGCTATCACTTTTAAAACTCTACATGGGCCAGGCTCAATATATGGCTGGGTCCCCAAGGGTGACAGGGCTGGGGCTGGGGCCTTTGACTGAAAGCTCATGAATTGCTGCAGGGACCCCTTGTCCTGCTCCAGGGCTACCATTCTCAGGATCTAAGAATTGAGAACTTCCGCCTTTGGGTTACAAGGATCCTTCAATTTCTTGGGCATCCATGGGGAGACCCCTATCTTGTCCCCCGTTGCAAAAGAGGATGGGTTGAAAAGTACAACAGACCAAAAGACACCTCTTGGCCTTCCTAGGTTGTTTCCATCTGCTTCTGAAACTGCCTTTCACTCCATGGAGATGGAGACTCCTTTCCCACCTCTTGTGGGCATCTGGGGTGAGAAATGCCATCTTCTCTGCCACTCTTGCAGGATGGTGTAGGCAGGGTCTACATAGGACGGTTGTATTAGAAGACCTCCAAGGTCACTTCCAACTCTGTTATTCGGTTATAATTGCAGGACTATCCCTCCTTGCAAGTATTTGCCCATCCTGACAAAATCACATAAGCGACATTTGAATTAAAACTGAACATTAATTCCATAGAATTAATCTCACATTCCTCTGAGATCTATGTATGTTAGTTATCAGGATTACCATTTTGGTGTTTCCTTCGCTACACCCAGGCAGCATCAACATCAAGTTCAATCAATAAATCAAACAATTAAAAACCTGATAGAACACAACATTTTTTTTAACCTATGGAAAATAAAGGAAGACAGCCAACTTATTTATCGTATGTAAAAGTCCAAAATAATTCCTCCTACTAAAAAGTTATAACTCAAACATCTAACATTCTAATTTCTCTAAGTGGACATATAAAAGACTTTCATAGATAAATCATATGATAAATTATGGGAGGATTCACATGGAAGCTAATGTTGGGAAAGTTAATACAATGATCAGGCTTATTTGCACAGTCTCTCCTGTATCTGCTATAGAAGAGCCTCCTGGATCAGACCAGCAGCCCATCTATAATTTTTATGTCAGAAAGGAGCATTCAGATGCATTAAGCAAGCTCATAAATATGGATGAAACAATGATAGTCCCCTTCCCCCTCAATGGTTTCTCATGTCTTGAATTTAAAGTGTGCTGTTTATGATTTGTAGAGATTGATTTTATCTATTTTCCTTTTAAATCTATCCAAAATCAGATCTTAGGCCACATCTAATGGCAACAAATGCCACAATTTAACTTTGTGGTTGCATAAAGAAGTATTTTTTTCTATCAGTACTGAATTTTTTTTCTATTTAATGCTTTTTCAAGGACTCGAAGCTTTAATACTGTAACAGAAGAATAACAACTTCTTGTATTCTTTTCATAACATGCATAATTTTATGCAGCTTAGTTGTAACTTCCTAATCTTTTAAATTAAAACCAAGTGTCCCATTTGTTTTATTCTTTCTTTATGGAGAAGCTGCTTCACCTTCTTCATTATTTGGTTGTCCTTTGATATTTTTCCAACCATACAACATCCTTTTTGAGGCACAGTAACTAAAGCTACACAATATTCCAAATGTGATCTTACCTTTGATTTATATAATGGGATTACTATGATGGCTATTTTCAGTTTCCTTCCCAAGGATGCTAACAGAGAATAAATCCTTTTTATAGCAGCTGGACATGATGTTTTTTTATTCAGTTATCAGCTATGACTTCAAAATGCCTTCCAGTCTGGCTTCTGATAACTCAAATCCTACACACACACAAATACACACTGTATGTTTTGTCAGACTATATCACTTTATAGTTACTTATCATTACCATTTCTGAAGTACATTCTGGTTTGATGAGATCCTTCTAGAATTCTTTGAAATCTGTTTTTCATTTTATTTTTGAATAGCTTGTTGATCAATCCACTTGATCAACATAGTTAAACCTAAACTTAGAACATTTACAAATAATTTTAAAGTCCCTATCCCCTAAGGGTGACATTCTGAACATATATCCAATTAGTCTGTCAGGCTTGTCATATTTAGCATACTCCACTTTGGTGGTATCCTGCCATAAAACACAAGGGAGTGGGAGGCAAATGGGGAAGTGAGAATGGGGCATGTAAATAGGCAGAGAAAATGGGATGACAGGAACCAGAGATGTCAATCCAGAAGGAACCATCCAATCAAGAAGGGAGCTTGAGAATAGAATGCGAAACCACACCAAAGATATGCCAAATCTCAAAGTCATTCTCAAAACATCAAAAATGAATATGATTGGACGCTGGTGGATTGGTCAAGAGGGGAAGGCCAGGGAAAGGAGAAAAATGCAAGTGTTGCACGGGAAAACTCAGATCCAGCTTTGCTTATGTTGTAACCACTTGCACTTAAAAGTAAACCTTTCACTGCATCAATGGAATCGAGGGTCATTCTTTCCTAAGGGACCAAGTTGGGACGTACCTGACATAGTCCATTTATTGTGATTTTGTGCCCTGATTCTCACCTAATTCCCATGTAGGCAGCACCTGTCACCCAGCCTACAGCAGCTTTTTTTTGCCTGTTTTATTTGCTCCTTTGATGAAGACCTTTGTTCTGGAATTCTGGGTCTAGCCTGCTTCTTGAATTACCCCTGTGTACAAGTATGCTAACACCTTCAGTAAAGTCCAAAAAGTTAATGAGAGAAGATACAGAAAGAACATTGAGTCTTTTTTGCATAAAGCTGTTCCTCTAATGTGAATATTTTCTCTTTAATAATGCAAGAACAAAAATCTCCACTCCTTTTCTATAGACATAAACATCATAAGCCTAGTTGAAGGAATTGGAATCAAATGGAAGCATTATCTTTATTCCTTTTTTTTTTGTCTCTGGCTCCATCCTCCTTCCTCAGCACTGAAGGCACAACAAAAGAATTTATTTCAATCAATGAATGAGATGTTATCAGAGTTTGAGTGATGCTATCAAGGTAAACAAAACTCTATGGTGCAGATGTCAGCAAAGCATAAACCTTACTGGTTATTATGACATGTTACTTGATCCCATCAGGAAGGGCTCATGGCAAGTAGGGCCCTCTAACAAGAAAGAGAAAAAATGATTATGTCAAGAAAGCCCTACTCTGAACCTTTTTGAAAGAAAATAAAAGCTAAGTTATTTTTAAAAAATACATTTAAACTTCTGGAAAGATTTAACAACAGGTCTGCAGCTGAGCAGAAATATACCCCCAGGATGACTGTAGATAGATATGCGTAAAGCTTCTCCTACTACAGGAGATCAGTTATATGTCCAGGCATATTACAGTGCAATTATTTTATGTATGCATTAGAGCAATGGACTTTTCACAAACAACATGGAGGCTGATTTGCTTGAAGTAAAATTGAGCCAAGGTCCTCCAAAGCAAAGAATTATGGTGAGAAAAAAGACATTGTATTCCTGAGAATGCTCCAGATGGACTTCTGCAATTCTGCAGCAGAGCGAATGGTAAGTATAAAGATTAAGGAGGGGAAGTACTATTTCAGGTTCATTCTAAAACCAGCATTCTTGTTTTGTATTATTTTTCAAAACAGTGAAGTCTCAAGATATTACCATGACACAGATTCTTTGTGTATGTCCGCAGGCACTGAGAGATCATATCTCTACTCAATTGCAGACCTATAGTCTTTCCTTCCCAAAGGCCTGGGAGAAGAGCCAAGTCTTCAGGCTCTTCTAATTAACAGCAGAGTTGGGACTATCTAGATCTTGGAGAGAACCTGGAGAGAAAGACACTGAAAATAAAATGGAGGCAGGCAGCATGGAAAGAAGGTCCACCATTATATGATGGGTAAATCCTATTTTGTCCTAAAGGTCTTGTCCTGTCCTTAGAATTTGGGTGGGGGAATGTAGATTTTAGGAGTCTTTGTTTTTCTACTTTTTAATCCCATCAATTCCAGCCTTGTGTAGGAGCTTGTGGCTAAAGGTGTGTTGTTTGGCCCAGTCTTTCTGAAGAGATACCAAGTCTCCATTCCAAAAGACCAGCCTCTTCAAACTTCTCCTTGAGGCTGTTTTCCTATGACAGGAAGGCTGAGGCTGCTTTCTGCCTTTAAGAACATGTTTCTCCATTTCTCTATTGGGGAAATATAATATTCTGTCTCTTTTAATATTCCCCAAAATATTTCATTGGGGGGGGGGGGGGCTTCCCACATACTTTAACTAAATTCCAGTAAAAAAACAATGAGAAATGAACGCAAAAACAAACAATAGGGATTATCCATAGAAAGGAATGTAATAGCCCCAGCTGTTTGCCTTGCTAACCAGTAGCAGGAGATGCAAGCTGCTCCGAAGTTGAAAGCACTAACCAATTATCTGACTAAGGTCAAAGCAGGGAGCTTGTTAATTTGCTGTTTGTGCTTGTTAAGCAAGCCACATGCCAAGGAGGAAGATTGCTCAGGAAGAGATAGTCTATATAAGCAATCTCTCTTCTAGTCATTAAGGGGGGGGGGGGGTAGAAAAAAGGTCAATTCCTGAACACCATCCCACTAACTAATGTTATACTGATATTTCAGAATACCACATATTATTATATCAATATTTGGCCCTTTGGTTTTTTAAAAATGTACACTCCTAGTCAAAATTCCTTCTTCAGAAATGTCTAAGATTTTTTTTAAATATCTGAGATATGATAGTTTCTTTTCTTGAAGGTCCTGAGAAAAGTGAAGAAAAAAGATTTGTTATCTTTTAGAGGTTTTTTTTAAAAAAAAATAGTTATATTGAAGCACTTTACCTTTGTATTAAAAGTTGAAATTACATATTTTACATAATTTCCTGCTTTCCAGAATGCAATAAATAAATAAATAAATAAATAAATGTACAGTTGTTTAAAATATTTAAGGAAAAAGGCTATTTTTCCAGTATAGGATGAATTCAACAATATATAACAAATTCACATTTGCTGATCAATAAAACACAGCATTTAAAATATAGAAAACAGAAATCTGAAACAATAATGAGAAAAGAATACAAATTGGCTTCTGCAAGTGTTATCCCTTGCTAGAAACTTGACAACTTTTATAGTGGTTGTCCAAGTTATGTCTTTCAAAAGAAAAATGATCATTTCTGATCATCCACCCAACTAAACTTTCCAACAGTCAAGTTTATGAGTGCCATATGTCATAGATAGTACACACACATGGATTACTGCCACAACCTTTAGCAAACGTCCGGTTATTACATGCATGACTAGCTATAATCTTCATAGTAAATAGTGAGACGAACTCAAGATAGGTTTTAAAAAGTGTTCCTCGAAACCTGTAAGATATTATAGAAACAGCTATGAATTATCCATGGACAGCCTGAAAATGCACATAAAACCAGTGAGCAATGTTGGTTCAGTCATTTTGTAGGTATAAATCCCAGATCCTTTGTCTGATTTACCTGGCTAAGTGATAATATTATCAATATTGGCTGACACAATATAAGAGATCAGAATCAATTGAGTCTTCAGAAATAAAGAAAGCCTAATCAATAGGGTGACATGGACAAGAAATCACTCCAAAAGATTTGTTTCATCCAAAAAACGAGACGGCAAAACATCAGTTGGGCATGGGGCCCAAGAAACCTGCAGCCAAGTATAACTGAATAACAGAATAACAGCGTTGAGAGGGACCTTGGAGGTCTTTTGGTCCAACCTCCTGCTCAGGCAGAAAGCACTATATCATTTCAGACAAATGGTTGTCCAATCTCTTCTTTAAAATTTCCAGTGTTGGAGGAGCATCCACAACTTCTGGAGGCAAGTTATTCCACTGATTAATTGTGCTAACAGTCTGAAAATTTCTCCTTAGTTCTAGGTTGCTTCTCTCCTCTATTAGTTTCCATCCATTGCTTCTTGTCCTTTCTTCTTGTCCTGCCTAACCAAATGAGTGCATTGAAGCTGAGCAAGAGCCATGAAGTAAGACTTTCAGAAACCGTAGGCTGTACGTCTTGTATGGTAGAACCATCATATATACAAAGCGGTGGCCCATGTAACGAAAAGCCCAGAAACGTTTATTTAATTTAATTGTTGCAGAGATGAAATCATTGCCTTGATGAGTAATACATTTTAGAATTACCATTAGAAACTTGTGGGATTCTAATAGAAACCTCTCTCAACTGATTACCTATTCTAATGGTATTCTAACGGAGAGAGGGTTTATAGCACAAAATGTGCATCTGCTACTGTCTACATTTATATTAAATAAGATAAGGGCTTATAATGGGAGAAGGGACCAGTATAGGTGTCAACTTCTAAAGTGTTGCCATGACTATTATCAGGCTGGCATGGTGGGGGGAAATTCCATGCATGCCTTCGGCGGGAGTCGGATCTCATGTCTACAGCCTAGTTGGAGAATATGAGTTATGAAGCAGGACAGAAGGGAGGGGATACAGGGGTAAAGTTCAAACGCAATTAAGCGAAAACAGTTTTGGCTCTACAGGTATCCACACCAGAATGTCGATCCTAATAAATGATTGGATTTCTTTTGAACTTTGTCTCAAGGCTCGTAAATTAATTAGGTCATCTTCTGGGAGCTTCACAATAGGTCTATTGCATTCTTTTGTTGTCAGAGACAGATTTCTGCCTCTGTGCATTATTCCATGAGGGGGCACGATTGCTCAGTGATTAAAGATGCTGAGCTTGTCAGCTAGAAAGCTGACAGTCCAGGTTTGAGGCTCAAGCACCATGTGACAGGGTGAGGTCCTGTTATTTGCCCCAGCTCCTGCCAATCTAGCAGTTCAAAAGCATGACAATACAAATAGATAAATAGGTAGCACTTTGGTGGCAAGGTAACAGCTTTGATTCCATGCATCTTGGTGTATAGTCATGATGGCCACATGACCACAGAAGGTTATTTGGACAATGCTGGCTTCTTGGGTAAGAAACAGAGATGAGCACTGCCCCTAGAGTCAAACATGATTGGACAGGGGAAACTTTACCTTTACCGTAAATTATTCCATGCTTTTGTACATTAAAAACGTTATTACCGAAAAAACAACTTCTACACTAAGCATGGTGTTAGATACTGGTTCTAACTACAGTGGTTTCCACCAAGGTCCTCTGTTCCAGCGAGAACAGATGCTTAATCTTATTGGTCGAAGGGTCTATAAAAGGGTTGCTGTCAGACCCCACTTGTTGTACTTAATAAAGAGCTGTTGTTACCGTTAAGCCTGTGTGCGCCTATCCATTACCCAATCTAACACATGGAGTGGATAAATTATGGTATGTGTTTTTTACAGACAGAGTAAACACATGGCCTTTTGAAAAAAATCTTTAAAATGTGACCAAATGTTAGTGAAAGAAGGCACTATAGAAGTAGAAACATCTAAACTGAAAGAAATCATAAAAGCTTGAGAGAGACAAAATATTTGGATATCTCAGACAATGTTATAGCAAAATATAATTCAGAATCGGGGCTCCAATCCATAAAAGAACTTTTAAATATCCTAAATAGGGTCCCTTATTTTATATAGTAGACTATATTTATTTACCAAATTATAAACTCACTGTCCAAAAGCCCATCTTGCTTTTTCAGATAGCAAGGCACTAATGGGGAAAAATGGGCCTTAGTGGCAAAACAAGCTTTTGTCCATTTGATGAGATGCTTTCTTTTCAGCCTAGCCTGGCCTCCTGGTTTGGCCTTTTCTCTGACTGAGAGCAAGGCTCTGCAAAACGGAAACAGCCAGGGCCCAGAAATGGACAGACTGCCATTGAACTGCTTCCATTCCCATTTTAAAGATGAATTGTAAAAACCTGTGCAAATAAATCAATCTTTTTTTTTTTCACCACAGGGCTATAGGGGAAACAAAGCTGTCTGGGGTACTGATAACCTTTGATAGTCAATTTTAAGGCTATGAATAGATTTCTGCAACTCATTCATAAGAACACCGCATTGCAAATATATCAAGCAGCTGCAGAGAAATCAACATTTCTCTCAAGAGAACTGCTTTTCCTTTGCTGTGACAGATTCTTATAGTGGCATAATAAAGAATGTGTTTGTTTGTAAGAGGGAAGGCGGCAAAGAAGGAAGATGCCAGTTTGATTTTCAAAATTATACAGGTATATTTTTGAACTTGATTTAAAACTGATTGCTTACCAAACCATTTGAAGTTCTAATCATCCTACCTTATGATCTGGATTATGACTTTGGGGATTTTTGCCCATTTGCAGCACATTTTAGTCATGCGACTGAGTTTCATAACAGTTTTGCCGAAAACTGGTATTTAGTTCTGGGTTTTGGTAAAACTGAGCCCATAGTGAACCACTGGTTTGCTTAATGACCACAGTGATTTGTTTAACAGCTGCCACAATAACAGTCATAAATTCAGGTCGATCATGCAATCAACCCATTTTACCAGTGTCTCAAGTTACGACCATAATGGACAGGGCTCCATTACAGTCATAACTCAAGGACTTCCCTTATTACAAATATTACAGTATGGTGGTTTTAACTTTATTCCCCCATCTAGATATCGAACCCAAAATCTTCTGCCTGAAGTATGACACGTGCTTCTCAAAAGTCATCCGGAAATAGAAACAGTAAGAGTTTTATGTGTTATCACAACAAACTTCACAACTTCATGTTTTTATCATGAGTGTTTGATTTCAAGGACAATAATCTTGTCTTCCCATATGGCCTTGGGCAGAAGGAAATGTTGCTAACGAAATCTAAATCAATCTTTCTACCTATGGGATCAAACATGCAGATTTTTTTTAAAAAAAAATAAGCACTCCAAAGTCTACACATGCATGCATGGGTGTGTGTGTGTGCAGTGCACATGTACATGCACATGTATATACATACACACAAAGTAAGAACATGTTAATGTTCTTATTAACATTGCCTGAACAGTTTGATATGCAGCTGGGTAAAAGCGCTGTTTCCAGCTCTAGGGGGGCAGTGCTCATCTCTGTTTCTAAGCTGAAGAGCCAGCGCTGTCCGAAGACATCTCTGGGGTCATGTGGTCGGCATGACTAAATACCAAAGGCGCACCGAGTGCTGTTACATTCCCACTAAAGTGGTCCCTATTTTTCTACGTGCTTTCGAACTGCTAGGTTGGCAGAAGCTGGGATAAGTAATGGAAGCTCACTCCATTACGCAGCGCTAGGAATTCGAACCGCTGAACTCCCAACCTCCTGATTGTCAAGTTCAGTGTCTTAGCCACTGAGCCACCACATCCCTAGGGCCAGAAATGACTAGCATGCATGTGTGTGGGAACCTTTACCTTATCTAAAAGTACTGTATTTATCTCCAGATCATTCATTTTTAAATTGGAGAATCATCTGACTTTCACCCTATAGAACCTGTCTTGAATTAGCTAAGTCAGTGATGGTGAACCTTTTCTGGCTCGCGTGCCAAAAGGGGGGGAGCGCAGGGGCTCGTGTGTGGGCGTGCCGCACCCATAATGCAATGTGCGACTCTCAGCGCGCATGCATGCATGACCAGTGCCCCCCCCCATTTTTTGCATGTTTTTTTCGCCCTCCAGAGCTCCAGAGGCTTTATAGGAAAAAACTGGCCCTACAGGCAAACTGGAAGTTCAGAAACGGACTTCTGATGTTCGTAGAGCCAGTTTTAGCCCTCCTGAGCCTTCATGGGCCTTCAGGAGGCTTCCCTAAAAGCTCGGAGGACTAAAAACGTCCCTAAGAGCCAACTGGAAGTCACTTCCGGTTTGCTCGTAGGGTCGTTTTTCATCCTCCGGAAGCTTCTGGAGAGTCTCGGGGGAGGGAGGCTGTTTTTGCCTTCCCCAGGCTCCTATAAAGCCTCTGGAGCCTGGAGAGGGTGAAAAATGGCCTAAAAATGTCTGAGGTCAGCTGGCCAGTTGACAGGGCAATGCTCGTGTGCCCTGACAAATGGCTGCGCATGGCACCTGTGATATGCGTGCCATAGGTTCGCCATCCTGGAGCTAAGTGGTCCAAGGAAGGGTTCTATGTCATGGATTCTAAGGCCAGATTAAGGCCAATTGGTGCCCTATGCACAGCCCCTCAATCCTTAAACAACTGACCTTAATAAGTGCTGAAAACTAAAGGTGAGTGTGGCAGCGAAAGAGTTAAGGATAAGATCGTTGGGGAAAATACTTTGTGGTACACACACACACACACACCAGTGTTCTAGGCAACTGCTTATTTTCCTTGAGGACTAATCCAGGACTGATGGACTCCATGAAGGCTTGCTTTCAGTGAGACAGAAATGAGGTTGGGTAACAAGAGAGTACTTATTATCCCCTCCTCCCTCTCTGCAAACACTTAGCCTCCATATATGGAGATCAATGGAAAAGGGCAGTGGGTGAGCAAACTCCCACCTGGTAAAACCAACTGGTGCTGGATTTAATAATGAGTGCCCAGGACTTGAAGTTCTCACCTTATTTATTTGAGGATCCACTCAACTCAGGGAAACTTACTGTTGAACAAGAATGCATTAATTTAAGGTTGCTGATCCTAGGATAATCCCATGTAGAATTTCCAACATCTCTTATTTTCACTGTTTCTTCAACCATCTTCTATTGTTTCCCTCTGTTCTTTGTCCTTCCCAGTACAGCTACTTTTTCCCTTCACTCCATTTTGTCATCTCTTTCTTCACATTTATCCTGAAAGAAAAGAAAGGGATGTATTTGATAGTGTGTGTGAAAAAGAGTGGGACGTTTTTTGGATCTGATGTGGACTTGATCATGTATAAACTATAAGACTTGGCTAAATTGTTCTCAAATTTTTAAAGTTAGGTAAAGATATACATTGTATATATAATTAATAAATGAATGGTAGCGAGTGAAAGATGACTAAGATGTATTTTAAATATATAGACACATATACAGCAATTTATATGAAGCTCTTATCTTCTTTTCAACCCATATACCTGTGCACAAGATTTAGACAAGGCCTATCGGGTCATAAAGAATTTTGAGCTAGATATTCTTTTCTAATGAAGTCATAAACAATAAAAAAATAGGTCCCAAAAGAAGGCAATTACACCAAGACCAAACATTCCAATTCAATGTATACCGTGTTTCCCCAAAAATGCGACCTGTCCTGAAACTAATGCCTTGCCACATTTTTCATGTGGGCAAAAATATAAGCCCACCCCCAAAAATAAGCCCCCTGGACAACCCCCCCCCTCCGGCCAGGCAGAGCACCACTCACCGACTTAGTGGTATCCCGAAGGCGCCAAGCTGCAGGAGCCAGGGGGGAAAGGCGCTCATGTTGCTTGGTGCCTTCGGGATACCGCTAGGTTGGGGAGTGGCATTCTGCCTGGCCAAAGGGGGGAGTTGCCGGGCGGCTGCTCCCTTGCGAACTGACTCCCAAAGAGCCAGGCACAGCCTCAGGGGTGAAGCAGCCATGAGATGACCATGCTCATGAGCAGCAACCTGGCAAGCCCCCTCTCCATCCAGGCAGAGAGCATTCACTGACCTAGGGAGTATCCCTAAGGCGCCAAGGCATTTGGCGCTCTGCCAGCTCCTCAGCTCCCACGGCTTGGCACATTCGGGATACCCACTAGGTCAGTGCGTGGAGCTCTGCCCGGCTGGAGAGGTGGGGTTGCGCAAGCGTCTGTTCCGCCCCCTCCGCACGCCAAGCATAACTTTTTCTCCGGCTTCCAAACTCCAAAACTCGGCTGCCGAGTCTTCTAGCAGTGGCCGCTCTAGGAGTGCACTCTATGGTTGTGGGCTGGCTGCTGGAAGACTCTCTGTCCAGAAAACTCTCTGTCTGAAATTGTTCAGAAATATCCAAACAAACAATCAAAAATTGTTCAGAAATACAAAACATTTGCAACCAAATTGCCAAGCTCAGAAATCGAATCAGCCTAACTACCAATCGGAGCTACTAATACTCAAACACATTTCAGAACAGTTATTCATAGATAATTCTGATGAAACGAGCTCCATGGTTTATGAAAAGTAACAATAAGCACGGCAGTGTCTTCACAACATGGATGGCTATATCAAAGCCACCATTTTTGCTGTGCTCCAAAAGAAAACTGAATATACAAATCAGTTTTAGCTAATGAGACTTAGTAGCCGATCACAGTTCAGAGTTGTTTCCTCAGAGAGAGTCAACAGTATCCTTTATGTGCTACATACTTAGCAAGAAACCCACTTAGATGAACACTTAAGTAAGTCTTCCAACACATACAGTATATACATCCAGAACATCTCCCTCCACTTATCCCCTCTCAAAATTGCTGCGTTTCTGCTTGTGATCTTTTCACCTTACGATTGCAGGGCAAATACAAGCCCCAAGAGGAGACAGCAAAAATGTCAGCTGCCTCTATTTCCCTGTAATTAAGAAGATTGAAACTATGGTGTTTCTCTCTTTTGAGAGAGAGAGAGAGAGAGAGAGAGAGAGAGAGAGGGGGAGGGAGGGAGGGAGGGAGGGAGGGAGGGAGGGAGGGAGAGAGAGAGATTAGATTTTTATTGCCATTGTAAATGGAACATGATAATTTAGATATTTTTCATCCAAGTGAAGGTAAAACTAAATTAAATTGATTTTAGCTGGGGCCTTTCAGCTTTAGAAACCACACCATGAGTGTTTTGAACACTCAATGTCATTATCCCTCTCCATCAATCTTGTGGCAAAGTCCCTGAGGTTTTCACAGAAAAAAAATATCATTTGAGTATTAATATGAGTAGGAAAGAAAAACCTGGGATAAACACCACATGTTTATCATATTTAAAATTTATCACATGAATAAGAATATAATCAGTGAGATTAATATGTCTTGTACCTATCCCATAACAGAGAAGCTCAGAATAATATCAAAAGATGCTGTTTGGTCCAGGAGAATTAATACAATTAGTGCTAAAATCTTAATTTGTCCAGTAGGATTATCAAAACTGATTCTGCTCCACATCATACCTTGAATCTAAGATCTCTCAGGTTAAAGATGGAGTACAATTACTTTAAAGTTTTCTCCCCCTTCCCCCCCCCAAAAAAAAACTACATACATACACCTTTGAGATACAAGAAACTACTGAAATAGCATAATAGCCTTCTTTGGCTGATTATTCATTTCAAGAGAGCTCATGGAAGAGATTATTTCCCACAATTGGCAATCATATTTTCTAGTTATAGTTGGGCATTTTCTTACTGAAATACAAAAATGTTCTCATCTCTCATCCATTCTTCTTCTAGTCAAAGCAGAAGAAGTAGGAGCTGATTGATTTGCTTCATGATTTAATGAGTGCTTTCATTTTGTTACAAATACACACTGTGCCAGATAAGAGTTTGAAGCCTCATAGTCCACCCGACATATAACTCTTCATAATTTATAACAATCTGATTGATTTTTTTATTGTGGTGAAGCTATAAATTGTTTCAGAGCTTACTCCCCGTTCCCCCACCCCTTTCACCTCTTGGTTTGATGTGACAGCCACACAGAGCTAAGAACAAGTTTGTAATTCCACAGGCTTGGGTTTGGACTAGGCAAGCTTTCCTGTGTTTAAGAAGAGTGTCCCAAAAGCTAGGTGCATCTCAGCAAGCAGAATTGGCAGGCATTGATACAAAGAAGAGAGATACATCATGTCTTTCAAACTGACTTGAACATTGGAGAGATCCCAAAAACAGATAAGTTTAATATGAACAATATGTTTGAAAGTGTCTTCCGGCATCTCCCCTTCAATATAATCATGATCAACCTCAAGATAGCTGCTACAAAAAAATATAGGGGTAAAATCACTGAAAGGAAAGGAAAAGCAAACAAGGAAAATCTATTTCACTTGGATTCAGCTGAGTGATTGTGTTAGTGGTTAAAAGACACAGAAAACAGAGATGACAACAAATCTCTTTATCCTTCTTTGTCACTCTTTGCTTTGTCTGTTTGTTTAAAATATTTCAATGCTTATGCCTTCTTTGTAGGTTTCTATGCCTTCACCTCATGTAACTAACTTTCCACCAAATTTTCCCCGTTCCTATTTTTTAAAGATTAAAAGATATATTAGACATTTTGTTTTTCTGTTTCTAATAATGAAAGGATTCCTTGCTCCAGAATCTGAAATAAGACAAACTTGATGATGTTGAACAGAATCAGGTTATTTGTAAAAAAAATCCTTTGATCCAGGGTTTTTTTTTTTTTTTTGCATTGCTCTTGATTTCATTAGTGGTATTGCAAATTATATACAAATATACATATGCATGTGTGTATGTTTGTGTGTGTGTGTGTGTGTGTGTTACATCTATACAGCACTTCGGAATATAATCCTGTTGAACCACATTAATTTAGTCTCACGCAACCTGAATTCTTGAATATAAGAAAAATTATATTCCCAACTAAATGAACTGTAATTTTCCGAGTCTTCCTTTTTTACCTCATGAAACATTAGAAGTACATTTAACATTGTCAAACTCCATTTGACAATGGCGTTACAGAAAGCTCTTCCACTTTCAAATCGCTGACCTCAGTTGAATAGAATGTCAACTCCATCATGTGCTCTGCTGCACATACAGAGCCAAACTACCACATTCATCAACCCTCGCTTGCTGCAGCAAAGAGGAGCAGTGATGGCAAATCTTTTCCATTCAACACATCAAAATTCAGACATTCTCTACCTCCTACCTCCATTGAGACCACCCACCACAGAACTTGGTGGCAGCACTTGAAGTGGGGCTTGAAGTGGAGGCCTAGGCCTCCACCTCAGCCCTGGGGCCACCACTGCCACTCAAAAAGGCCACACGCTGCTCACCTTTAAGTGGTGTTCTCTTTCTGTTGACAGGCTCCTGTGTCTACCTAAGGCATACTCCAGGGGTGTCCAAACTTGGGAACTTTAAGACTTGTGGACTTCAACTCCCAGAATTCCCCAGCCAGCCATGGTGGCTGGGGAATTCTGGGAGTTGAAGTCCACAAGTCTTAAAGTTCCCAAGTTTGGACACCCCTGGCATACTCTATTTTCACACAGCATCAGCAGCCTTCAAAAATCATGCAAGAATGGGGCATGCTTTCAAGAATAGTTGTTGGGTGTGGCGGAATGCTGGCATGTCACTCAAAATGTTATGCTGTGTCACCTTTGACGTGCGGGCCATAGGTTCACCATCATTGCTGTATAATAGCTGGATCAGCACTTTCACAAAGGATTAAATTCTGAATAGTAGATGTTATTAGGTATCAGCAAGTGATGTGACATTGAAAAGTAGGACTTTGTGACTGGAGAGGACACCATCATGGCGATGTAGTTTCATTAGGCTGAAATTTAAAAGATGAAAAGACAAGCCATCAGGCTACTGTCATCAGACTCAAGCTTCCATATCTTCCAGACAGGGTCAATAATAATAAACCCTAACAGTGATATTACTTTTATTTGTTTTTTCCACTTTTCATCAAGTATTCCCTCCCCACTGTTGTCAAGTTTATTTACATAGTTTTTTGAGCAGGTTTAGATTCTTTTAATACAGGGGTGTCCAAACTTGGGAACTTTAAGACTTGTGGACTTCAACTCCCAGAATTCCCCAGCCAGCCTGGCTGGGGAATTCTGGGAGTTGAAGTCCACAAGTCTTAAAGTTCCCAAGTTTGGACACCCCTGTTTTAATACATGCACTGCAACCTTGCCCTTCTGGTTGCTTCTGTTACTTTTGAACAATATTTTTATTCCTCTCATGACAATCATCCCAACAGGTCTCTGTTACACTTAGTAAATTATACGTATTTTTCTATATCAAGAGATTGAATTTGTATTATCAGAATAGCACATAGTCAGTTGTTCTTTCTGATTTTCACTTTGTGGTTTAATAACTACATTACAGCAACTTTCCCACTTCCTTCTACGCCACATAAGCTTTTATTTAAGGAAATAAAATCCTTCAGGGTTTAACCAGTTCTTCTGAGGTGTAACTCATCTTGTGCCAGCACTTCATCATCTAGATATCAGAATATGATGCCAGAAACCACATTTCTGCCATAAATACTATTTAGAGAATCTTTTATGCACTCACAGTTTCCTTTTCAGACATCTTCATCAGATTGGAGGGTGGTGAAATCATCATCTGAGTCCTTGGAGTGAAACTTCTTTCCTAGATCTTCACAGTCAACCAATTATATGGTTGTGTTTCTTCTTTGCAGTGTTATTTGTTCCCAAATGGTTTAGCAGGAAGGGATAATTTTAAATGGGTTTCCTAAGTCTTGAAAGTAGTTTGATCATCATTGACATCTGCAGGATCTCACTACTTTCATCAAAATGTTTAATGACACATTGTAGCATTATAACATAAATATTAGCCCTTAGGGTATGTGTGTGACATAATGACACACATAAAAGGGGGCAAACTTGCATTATAATGCTGAAATGATGCTTGCATCAGTTTGACACCCCTTCTTTCCCATTCCTGCAAAAAAAAAAGAGTATATTTTGTAAAATGAATTGTTTTCATGTATTCTGGCAAGAAAGAACAAGGGAGTGAAGAAGAAATCTGTTCGCCATAAAGTCTGCCCTGCACTTTTACATCTACTGGAACCTGTCATATGCTGTACATATCTAAAATCCTGCCAATTATTTGTGAATGAACTTGCTCTCACCAAAGGCGAAACAAAAAAAGCTTACTTTTTCTAGAAAGAATTGGGGCAGGCATTCAATTGCTGCCTGTATTTGTTATAGTAATTTTTAAAGATATAAACATTGCACCAGTACTGTTTATAATACTATTGATTATTACATCTGAATAATTGTAAGTGAGAGTTGAGTGGAATTGAAGCAGTGCTTGCCACTGGTAAAACTAAATCTCCCAGTGGCAAATCCCCAAGCGCAAACCAAATCTTATTTCCAACGGTTGAACAATAACTAGCATTACAGACTGTTCACTTTAACATCTAATCCCCAATCTTTCAGAAGTTCTAATAATGAACTCCAGGCAATATTACCCATCTCTCCTTAGCCTTAGCACATTCAAGTGGAACAGACTGTTCTCGCCATCGTTCTCTACTCTACTCTGCTCTGATTTCCTTTGCTTGGGCTGTGCCTTACCTATTCTATGCAACTGTACCAGAGGTGGGCTGCTACCAGCATTACTGCTGGTTCGTCACACACAAAATGTGTGCACATTTGCAGCTAAAAAGGTCTGTGCATGTGCAGAACATTAGAATTTTTTAAAAAAAATTGCAATGAAGAATCAAAAATCAAGATGGCGCTGCCGACGATAGGACCAGTTTGGGGGCATGGCAGGCCAAGTTACTATCTATTCAGCCAAACTGGGCCAAACCAGTAGGAACCCACCTCTGAATTGTACACCATCAGTGGAACCTGTACCCCTGGCTGGGAAATAGTGCAGTCAGGGACATTGGCCTTTTGCAGTTGACAGCTATTTCCTCAATGTGTAGATTTTCTAAGTGCCATCCAAGATATTTTTGGTTGCCAATAGCTACTGTGACCACCCTGGATAGTTAATGCCTTATTTTTTCATTTTCAATTTTCAGATCTTGATACTTTGTGATCTTCTGAAATTCTTCATCCTCCATGCTGGTCTCTACTGCAATATCCACACTTTCTTCTTTTCAACCACAGTTAAGTCTAGTGTGCTATGAGCCAAGACTTTATGAATCTTTATTTGTATATCCCACAATATTTTAACCTGCTTCTTCTCAACTAACTTTCTCAAATCTACATTCCCATCAGTTTTTCATTACTGGCACATGATCATTTTTACAGATGCTCCAGTGAAACATTTTAGCAACTGTTTATATCATTGCTATGATCAGATTGTACCATCTTCTTGCACGAGCTGAATATATGATCTACTTTTTCTTCTTCTGCTTCTTTGCACAATCTGCACTTCAAATCACGTTATGATTTTTCAATTCTGGCTTTGATTGCATTAGTTTGACACACACAAAATGTGTGCACATCTTCTGCTTCTTTGCACAATCTGCACTTCAAATCACGTTATGATTTTTCAATTCTGGCTTTGATTGCATTAGTTTGACACACACAAAATGTGTGCACATTTGCAGCTAAAAAGGTCTGTGCATGTGCAGAACATTAGAATTTTTTAAAAAAAATTGCAATGAAGAATCAAAAATCAAGATGGCGCTGCTTTCTCTGGAGAATTCAAAATCAAGCTTTTAGTTTCTTTTTCTTTTTTTTTAATATTCCAGTTGTAAACCATTTACACACTTTCCCCTCAGTCTTTTGTACACATAACTCATATAATGCTTTTCCTTGCTAGGATCATTTTCTTATTTTTATTATATTTCCAGCACATTCAGTAATTTCCCATTCTTAACTTGCTTTAATGTTTGTTCTTGGCTGTTTTTACATAACCAACCAATGCATTTTTTTCATCTTTTATGGTATGCTGGCCGTGAAGTATAACTATGTTTCCATTTCTGCAGAGGGAGCATAATCTATCAATTTCAGTCTGATTCTTCCACTAAGATCTGTATGGCCTGGATGACACTTCTGATGGAACACATTATTGCCAGCATAGCTCTCAACCATATCTAAAGCATCTCAACATCCACAATAAAGGATATCCATTGAGGGGGTTCGATTATTATTTTATTAGTTTGGCATAATATTATTTAGTACTATTTCAAGATCTGAACAAGTATTTCCTCTTCTTCCCAATTACCTGGCAGAAAATACTACTAAACTTTGAAGTACTTTCCTACATAATATATCTGAATAGAGTTGTATGTATTACAAATGTCATGTAAAAACATAATAAATCAAAAGAACACCATTTTCCATTGAATTCAGTTGTTTTAATCAGTAGATAATCATATCACTATGTTTATCATAGGTGTAATTAGAAAAGTCTCTCTAAAAAAAATAGCTACCACAAAAAGTGATCTTGTCCCATGAATGTAGTGCCTGTCAGATACAGGATGATTTATCACCTTATAAATACAACAAGGTAGGGACACGATGGCTCAGTGGCTAAGATGCTGAGCTTGTCAATCTGAAAGGTCAGCAGTTTAGCGGTTTGAATTCCTAGTGCTGCATAACAGAGTGAGCTCCCGCTACTTCTCCCAGCTTCTGCCAACCTAGCCATTCGAAAGCATGTAAAAAATGCAAGTAGAAAAATAGGAACCACCTTTGGTGGGAAGGTAACAGTGTTCCGTGCGCCTTCGGCATTTAGTCATGGAAACATTATTGGACAGGGCTGGCTCTTTGGCTTTGAAATGGAGATGAGCCCCGCCCCCTAGAGTTGGGAACGACTAGCACGCATGGGCGAAGGGAACCTTTACCTATACCTATACCTGCAGAAAACTGTTATTAAGCCAAATGTTTAGGATTCATGGCGTATAATTCTCTGAAGCTTTTTTATTTTTTTGTATCTTGGAATCAATCTTTTTTACCAAGTTATGGTTATTGCCAAACATCTTCTGTTCACTGATTAAGCAACTGCAAATTCTGAGAACTATTTTCAGCTACTGCCATTGCTTGTTTTTTCTCCTCGGTCATGTCATCTCACTTCAGGCAGCAAAGACAGATGAAACAGGCCTTGATATGAAGCTGCACTGATGACACTGCTAAGACAAGTAACCTGTGGCTGGTTTGAAGGCTCCTAGGAATTACGGAAAAGATGCCACTTTGGTCTGCACTAGTTAGAAACCTGCACAACTTTCCTGAAATATTTTGCTGGTTTTGCCAAGCTCTGCCTGGTTTCCAAATTCTGCGTAATTTATTCCAAACATAAACCTGTATGCTCATTTCTAAACACAGGTAGTCCTTGACGTATGACCACAATTGAGCCCAAAATTTCAGTTGCTAAGCAAGACGGTTTTTAAGTGAATTTTGCCCCATTTTATGATCTTTCTTGCCACAGTTGTTAAGTGAATCACTGTAGTTGTTATAACAAGGTTGTTAAGTGAATCTGGCTTCCCCATTGACTTTGTTTGACAGAAGTTCGCCAAAGGTGATCACATGATCCCAGGAACCTGAAACTGTTATAAACACGAGTCAGTTGCCAAGCGTCTGGATTTTGATCACATGGCCATGGGGATACAGCAATGGTCATAAGCATGAAATCTGATCATAAGTCACTTTTGTTTAGTATTGTTGCAACTTGAATGGTCACTAAACTGTTGTAAGTCAAGCACTACCTGGTATATGGAGGGTCTTTTTTCCCTCCAGTATCTTTAGACTTCAGCGGATGCCTCCCGTCACAACTGCACAATTTAACAAACTTTAAAATAGTAATATATGTATGAGCTTCTCAGTGTGTGAAGGAAATTTAAGAGTGCCTATACAGTACCTCCTATCCAAACCAGAAGTGCCTGTGCATGATTGGCTTGCTTTAAGCATGATTCTTCATATGCCTGGAATTTTACTCAATCAATACTCTCAATTGAGGGAAGGGGAAAGACTCTCACCCACATAACAGTGGCTTGTAGTGCCTCCTTTTTCATTAATGTTGAACAGGTAGCCACAGGGTTGCATCTGGTCAGCATAGCAGAGATGTCTCCAAGGGGCCACCATGTGAGTCCTGCATGCATTCAGTGACCTTATGAAATAATTCATATCGATACATTTCTTCTGTTTTCTCTAAAGTTCACAAATTCAATGTGACATCCTCTCTTCTATTTTTTGCTAATTCTTATCAATATCTCTTTCTGGACAAAAATGTTTAATTATACAATACAATACAATAGTAGAGTTGGAAGGGACCTTGGAGGTCTTCTAGTCCAACCCCCTGCCTAGGCAGGAACCCTATACCATTTCAGACAGATGGCTATCCAACATCTTCTTAAAGACTTCCAGTCTTTACATTATTACAAGTTCAAGCAGAACATCAAAATTCTACAACGGTTGACATCTGGGCTCCAATGTTTTCTGTGGTGAACAAACTTCTTTAAAGAAAGAGCTACGTTATTTTAGTTCATACAAGGGACTGTATAATAAATTATTATAATGCAGAGTCCTGATATGTCCATCACCATTAGAAGGCTTGAAGATTAGGGACTGATTGTCATGGGGAAAATTTACCTAAGTGTCACTAAGAACTGACACTGATTTGATGGCACAAAATCCAAAGTAAATCCTATCAGTGAAGTTTTCCAATGATGAATACTTAGCCAAGACTGATCTTGCACTGGTTCCTCCTGAACAGGAAGAGTTTTTCTGTTTCAATAATACTTACTTATTTGAGCAGCAAGGACTTTCTGAACTCTGGGATGGCCTTTTTTTGCTTTATGGTCCTGATTAGTTTACACATCCTTTATCTGGTTGGGCCTTCAGTGCTCACCTCAATGTGGCCTTGATGTCAGCTTTATTCTTGAACTTCTGTTCCTAGCATATTTGAAGGAGGCCTTGTTTGCTTGCCAGCAGTAACCTTCATTATGCAGCTCCCCACAAATTGCTATCTCCTGTCACTTCTGAAACTCTGCTTGTCCTTCTAATACATTCGAGAGCAAAGCAATCAACAAACTCAGAAGCAATAAATGCTAGGATTGCCTTCCTGAGGAAGCTCTGTAAACTGCTGCAGTATACTTAATTCTTAGAATTACAATCTGCTTGGGGGGTGGGGGGGAATGTTTGAATCTGTAACGACTGAGAGAGAGAAAATATTACAGTAAAAAACAAAACACCATTCCATCTAATGGACACACAATTCAGTGAAAGTTAAAGTCTATCCTTTTCATTTTGGCAGGAGAGAAAAACATGCTTAAGTTTTTAAAGTTGCATACTCAAGAGAGTTATGGACCTTGATCCCAATGCTGAGGAATGAATATACCGTATTTTTCATACTATAAGATGCTCGGGACCATAAGACACACCTAGGTTTTGGGGAGGAAAACAAGAAAAAAAATTGCTCCCGCCGCTGCCACCACTACCGCCACCACCGCTGCCACCTATCACTGCTGATTACCACCGATCACCTCTGCCAGCAGCAATCCCCGCCACCTGGAATGGGCTGAAAATGGGATGCACGGATGAAAATGGGGCACACAGAGGCCAAAAACAAGATGTGCAGAGGCCGAAAATGGGGCAATAGGCAGTGGCAATGGGCAGCCATGGCGGCAAAGAGCAGCAGCGATCCCCACAGCCTGGAACAGCTGATTGACGGTATTCCAGGAGGTTCATCCAATCGCCAAACAGCTGCTAGTGCTAAATCAGGCTATGCTGAAGCTGATCAGGCTCTTTGCTGCAAGGAGGCAAATTGCTGGGAGGCAGAGACCAAAGGGTGGAGGCCAGCAGGTGGGCAGGGCTTCTGCAACATTTGCTCTATAAGACGCACAGACATTTCTACCCACTTTTGGGAGGGACATGCATTTTATAGACTGAAAAGTATAATAGTTAAGACAATGGAAACATACAGTTTCCACCTGGCTCCCTTATGTCCCACACTTTCAATAAGCCTGATTGGCCAGGATGGGTCTACCATAGCTGCTCTACAAAAATCTGGGTGACTACAGGTAGTTCTCCACTTACAGCCATAATTGAGCCTAAAGTTTGTGTTGCTAAGTGAGACATTTGTTAAATGAGTTTTGCTCCATTCTATAACTTTTCTTTGTTAAGTGAATCACCGCAGTTGTTAAATTAGTAACACAGTTGTTAAATGAATCTGGTTTCCCCTTTGACTTTGCTGGTCAGAAGGTTGCAAAAAGGAATCCCATGATTCTGGGACACTGCAATAAATGTGAATCAGTTGTCAAGCATCAAATGTAAATCATGTGACCACCAGGATGTTGCAATGATCATACAAAAAGTCACTTTTTAAGTGCCATTGTTAACTTCGAACTATCACTATATGAACTGTTATAAATCAAGGACTGCCTGTACTAGATATGTTAAAATTTTATGTATCCCATTACTGCCATATCTAGTGATCGTTGTAATTTTTTCAGCCCAAACATGGTAGTTCAAACATGATTCCTCAGTAGGGCTCCTATTGACAAAACAGTTGGAGGGAAGAAGGGAGGAAGCAAGGGAGGGATGGAGTGAGGAAAGAACTACATCCTCCTCCTGTGACACCTCTTCTGGATGAGTTCTTGCATCAAGCAAAGCCCTCAGAGGTCCTGGTAGTTTCCTTGGAGATCATAATTGGCCATTCTTTCATTCTTCTCACCTCCTCCTCATGAACAGATGAAGAGAAAGGATAAGCATATTGTGTCTAGGTTGGAAAAATAGGTATGGCCTTAAGATGGACACAAAAGGACACAAGCAATTCTATTGCTTTTTGTCCAGAGTTTTGCAGTTTAAGGAAGGAATTTGAATGACATTGACAGGCAGTTCAGTAGAATTAAAAGGCAGGTGAATTTTTTTTAGAATTAAACCATCGACATACTGTACAAATAGAAAGACCTAGATTCTTAGGTTCCATAGGCTGATTTAATTACAATTGGAATTGCTTGGTCTCTATGATATACTTATATATCTGAGACTTGTTCTTGAATCTTCTGTTAAATTCATGTGTGCCTGTGTTGTTAGTGACAAGTGTGTTGCTAAACTGAGGATGAAATTCCTGACAATGTGCCCTGTTACTCATTTTTTAAACCAATAATATAACCCCACCCTCATCCTTCAGCTTTTTCTTGAAGTCTCTGAAAATAATTCCAACCAGCTTTGTCTATGTCATCCAAAGCTTTCTCTGTGGACAAAACATGACTAAATAAATATAACCACCAAGAGGACTTATGTAAGATAAGAAAGTTTAAACAGGGAAATTAGAACTAAACATAGACAAACTGTCTAGTCTACTCTTCCCTCTGATTTAAAATGATTAACATCAGCACAAAAATATCCAACAAGTCTAGAGTCCAACATTACTTCAAAGTTTGGCACTACCTAAAATTGAAGTATATGTATGAATCCATCTTGCTTTTCTGAAATAAATCATGGGAAAGCAGCAGAGTCCTACTGATTGGTTAAGCAGCTGGGTAAATATTATTCTGAGCACACTGCACATCTTAAACTTGTTTTGGCCTCTGCATCACATGGATCAATAAGGCAACAAGGTCACCATATTCCAATTTGCTTACCATAAAACAGACCGTGAAGAGCTCTGTTCATTCTCTCTTCCCTCCACCCCTTAGAGGATTACAACAGCTTAAAGGCTGATAGAAAACTGGAAGGGAGAAAAGCATTATTTTATTTTGTAATAATGGCTTCCCATAATTCCACCGTTGCACATCACTGATTTTTAAGTAATATTTAATAACTATCAAAATCATCTTGCCAGGTTGTTACTGGTGGCTTCTTGCCAATTCTCTTTCTCACTCTGGAATTTAACTTGTGCCCTAAAAACTGTTCTAAAATATGCTGGGTATGATACAGCAAGTGTTAAGGATAGCGTGAGTCTACATGGAACAGCGTTTCAACTAGTGATAAGTGATGAGATCTGGCTGGCATTTTTCACATTGTACATACTAGCCCTACCAATATTGGTTGTTGCTAGTATTTCAGAGCAATGTAGAAGTTGCAATGTATGAACTGCATCGAGGGTACATTATGGTAAGCCCAACCCTGCAGGGAGTCACTGTAGAAGCCCCTGTTTTGTATGACCGCATTGTGATGTCACTATGGGCAGAACTTGCCAAGTGACATAATTGAATATTTTCAGATTCTATGCAAGCACATCTTGTTCCTTGCTTGCCAGCAAAAACCAGGACAGGTGGCCTTGATGACTTGTTTCTTACCAGTATTGCCACTTTCTGTTTGAGACCAAAATGGCTGCAACTTGTTGCTAGACTATTTTTTTTTTGCCAGTAAGGAATAATTAACTTGCTTATTTGCCACCTTCTGCTTATTTGTGTTTTTCTAATTTTGCAGGAGGCATCAAGTTACATCAATTGATTTCATCAACTGTCCTGTTACCTAGATCAGAACAAATGGTTATTCAAATCTTACTGTGATTTTCAATAGCTGTGGGTGCCAAAACATAAAGGCATTAGCCAGAATAGACAGGTTTGTTTGTCATTTTATCCCCATAAATATCATGCAGAGGAGATTATGCTGAGAAATACTGGCCCACAGTCACTCAGCGACTTTCCATGGCTCAACCTGGAATTAATTTCTTTGCTAGGCGCCTTCTGATGTCTGCCATGTTTTTGGAGCAAAGTCAGTATTGGTGGGGAAAAGTAAGACCCCTCGTTTCATTCCTTCTGATCTGCAATTTATTTTATGGTTTTGAGCTGTCTAGAGTTACTGCAAGTCGGGTAGCATACAAGTTTAACAAATTATTATTAAATTACAATTCAAAACCAGCACATGCTTGAATTGGACCACATTGGTAAAACATTTTGCCTTTGTTCAGATGCCTTTCGTTTTTTAATATTAGTGCCATAATGCATGTTCAAACATAACCAGGATTTGGAGATGAATCTTTGCTATTTACATATTCTTTGATCTTCATTTCTGAGACTTAATCCAGATAAGATAGAATTCTGGATGTCACTTTGGATGTCAGTGTGGATTTAACCTGGATCCCCACATTTTCAGTAAAGATCAGGAGTGCAGCTACACAGCTAATGATAAGTGTGATGCTGCCTGTTTCTGCAAATGTCTAAAGCAGGAAATGTGGCAGAATTCAAATGCTTTTATGACCTAGGAAGCCCTCTGTGCCTTGAGACCAGAGGAGCTGAAAGTTTTGCCTTACACACCTGCTTTCTCTTCTCGTGGCAGTTCTCAAGATTTAGAACTCCTACTAAGGGAGGTCAAGTCAATGCCTCCTCCATTAACCTTCTGCTACAGGCAAAACTGTTTTATTCAGGTTGGCCTTTGATGTAGAAGCTGTTTTTTTCTTCAGTGGGATGGATGCTGTCTTTTTTATTAATGAGGTTTTTTTTCACAGTATTATTGTTACCTGGGCTTTTAATTTGTTTTATATTATTAGTGAGTCTGAGCAGCAGAACATAGTTTGTGGAAAGGGGGGAACAATTAATTCATCAATGTTTAAATCTAACTATCTATTTTAAAGCTAAAAGGTGCCTATCAGCATCATTGTAAATTATAACGCACAGATAATTATTCATCAAAAGGATTTAGACTAGTGCACTATTAAACTAATTCAGAGAAATAGGATCCATTTAATGCATTTTTGTCTTAATACAAAGATACATGATGTTTTTTAAAAAGACAAATAACTAGTGAACATTAATGAATATTACAAATACACCCACCGTTCAGTGTCCAGCCAATCATTTTCACACTTATTTGTAAATTCAAGTTTGTTTTTCATTGTTCATCTTTATTTCCCTCTCTTTCACCTTTGACATAGATAGCTGCCTCTGTAAAGGCCTAAATGGGTGGGTAATAGTTGTCATCCCTACGGATTTTTAATCTTCTTTTATTTTATTTTATTTTTAAATTCACTATTGTGTTGAATAAAATATACCCTTAGCAAAGCTTTACTTGCATCCTGAACTCTCCTTACTTTGTGCCTTTGTTAAGATTATTCTCAAAAAAGTCCTTTAACGTCTTTTTACAATTCTCCACTGCCATTTTGCTTTGTAACAATGTATCACCCAATCAATACCAAATTAATCATGTTTCTTTTTAAAAGACACTGAAGTGATCTGAAAAGTGGTCTCCACTTTATAAGAATGAATAGCAAATGTTTAGGATTTGGGGTTTTTTAGAAATCCAAACTGCATCTATTCCTGAAAAAGATCCACTTTTAGCAAAGCTGTCTTCAGTTCACTGTGTCCTCACCAGATATCTATAATGCCACATTTTTGAAAACCTAATCTTGCATTTGAAATTAGTACCAAATACATGACCCCATAATTATTGTTCTAATATTTGACTGGTATGAAAGTGTTTGAAGTGGCACAAAGGAATCGTCTATAGTGAATCTCATGGAGAGCTGCAAGCTCTAGTAGGTTTGAGATCTTCCTTTGAAGATGCATTGCTCTGATCTTTAAAAGAAACTTTGCAAAGGGAAAGTCAGTCTGTGCAAAACCTCTGTTAAATCTTCTTTTCTATATCAATATCCAGCAGCGTCCACAACTCTTCCATCCTTTCTGCAAAAAAAAATATGTGACAATCTCTCTCTCTCTCTCTCTCTCTCTCTCTCTCTCTCTCTCTCTCTCTCTGTCTCTGTCTCTGTCTCTGTCTCTGTCTCTGTCTCTGTGTGTATGGTGTTTCTCTGAGTGATTCCATTTCCTAGCAGAATATTCAAGTGAAAGGAAGAGAAATAAGCATTCACAACTACTTTATATTGTTGTCTGTAAGCAGCTGGACTAAGCTCTTGCAAAAAGTAAACTAAACCTTAAAGCATTGTTATTTCTCTCTTTTTTTTCCTGAATTCCAACCCAATGCAATAGTAGAAGAATGTATATAAAAGGCCTCGAGACTCTGAATCTCTGCCTATCAGCAGGATAAATGATAGAACAGAAAAGGATCAAATCTAGGAATGACCCCACCTCCATCATGCAAAGAGGATCCACAAAGCTTTCAGCATATGCAATTTATTTATCCTAATGACTTTGGAAGCTTAATACAAGCATCAATTTGCCTTGGTTGGCAATTTGATCAAGGTATCAGTTTTAAGGCACTCATTGAATTCCCAAGGGACCACCTATCTCCCTTTGAAGCTCTCTAGGCATTCACTTTGGCAGGAAATGCACTCTAATACAGCCAGTTCACAGAGAGAAGACATTCTCCTCAAATCACTCCCCAAACTCTTTGCGCACTTCTCCGGCAATTGTGTTTAGCCCACACATTTTCCACTTTCAGAAAAAGAATAAAGACTTTCCTCTTCCATTAGGCTCAGTTGCATTAATACTACTAATCTGTTTCCATTTTGTTTTCAACTTTTCACATTATATTTCAGAGTGCTACAAATGTCCAGTGGGTAGGAGGCAGGCTCTAAATCAAATAATAAATAAAACTAAATGAAACATATTTTAAGACTGGTGCAAGTTGGCAGCAATCACTATATCTTATGGTATGAATGATTCAAATGCTTCTGCTGAACCCGGGGAAAGAGCAATCAGGAAATATTCTCATTGTCTTCAGTAATATGATGAGTGGTACATAATTCTATCATCCAGGCAGAGAACAAGGCCAATGTTTTAGTTGAAACCTAATTGAGACTGGTGGCAAGTGCCCGCTGAGATTGTAATGGGAACCTAAATTAATTGACCCTGGAGAATGCAACTCTCCATCTTTTGTCTGATTAGATCTCAGCTTCATTCACTGCTATCAATACTGGAAAGGAATCAGTACAGTTTAGCCATTTGTGTTTATTGTGAAAGAAGTTGCATATTTTACTGCTAAACAAAAAAGAAAAGAAAAATAATGACAGAACCACCATTATGGTTTCTGACCTAATGTTATCTTTTAGCAACAGCAGCAATGTGTAGAAGGATCTAACAAAGCCACGTTATCTGAATAGCATGAGGTACAAATACTGGTCTTTTGTCTCTAAGTTGGATATTTCAGAAATATGCTCTTTCTTTTCTATTCTTAGACGACCGGGACAAAAATCTTATATCATAAAATAGATTCTGATTAATTAGGGCCAGAATAAATTAAAATAAATTGAAAAGACTATGGTACAATGAAACCTGAAAATGAAATGAAGCCTCAAGCAGTATTAAAAGGAAACTGCCTCTATTTTCAGTTTAAAATAGCAGTGGAAAACTAATTTGCAGCTCATAATTGAAGGGACTCCTGCTAAAGACAAAGAAAGAGACATAGGGGATATAACCTACTGCCAACACATGATTACTGATGCTGATTTAGTTGTTCTCTGTTATATAGAACAATTAGAGCTTAAAATGGTTTTAAAATCAGAACACAGTGATATTGGAAAGTGAAGTCGCACTAGACTAGATATTAGACTTTCCCTTCCCAGAAATGATCTCTCTGGGAAATCTTTAAAATAAACTTGATTGGTATGCTCATGCTTGTTTAAAGCAGTGTTTCTCAACCATGACATTATTCAGATGTGTGGACTTCAACGTCCAGAATTTTCCAGCCCAGGGTTGGCTCTGACCAACCAACATTTGTGCCTGGAAGAACTGTGGCTTTCAGCTGGAATCCTATATCCAATTGGTAGTTCTCAGTAGCAATAGCTGCCTAAATATAGAATGTCAAAGTTGTTTTTATGAAGAATCTTGCCACATTGTCCAGTCACTTTCATCTCCACCTCTGCAATCCTTTTCTATGATATGCTACAAACTGGAATTTGACTTCTGACAAGTTGCTTCTCTCAGTATTTCTATTATTTCCACTTTCAGATTGATTTATACGAATCATCTGAAAAATATATGGCAATCCAGCAGAGTTAAGAATTCAGAATCCATGTCAAAAAAATAGGATTCCATGTCAAAGTCCTTGTCTTGGGAAAACTATGCAAAGGACAGGAAACCTTCAGTTTAATTATTTCTGGATTTACAGACTGGATACAACACGTTCGTTTGGGCATTACCCCAAAATAATGAATAAAATATTATATCTAAGTGGTCTAGATGATTCACATAAATTCCATTAATTTATGTGATTTGTGTAATGAGGTCATTACTGAAATTGATGCAAATTGATGCAAATGACATACATCTAGAGTTAATGGATATTTGGTTTTAAATAAACCTCTCCCCTGTAAATGCATCATTAAATTGAGGGTTTACTAGATCTGATATGGAATAATGAGTGAGAGTTTGTAAAGACAACTTTCAGGGTTGAAATAGCATTTGTAATAAAAACAGCATATTTCTCACCCATCACTGAAAATATATCTGAATTTTTTGCCTTGTTTTTCACGACTCCCTGACAGAATGGAGTTGTACCAAAATTAATGATCCATTGGGTGTCAGGTTGTGTTCCAAAAATTTTCACTACCGGTTTGGTGGGCATGGCTGGGGGGGGGGCATGTGACTGAATGGGCATGGCCAACTTGACATCACTCACGCCCACGCCCATTCAGTCACATGCCCCCCACCTAGCCACATCCACAGGAAAAGGTAAGAATTTTTTTAGGATTTTTTCACCATCTATCCCCACCCTCCCTTCGCCAGTCGTCCCTGTTTCCCCTCTTCCTCCCCCACCACTGCCTCTTTGGTTGCCTACCTTCTGTGGCTGCTGGTCCAGAGTCTGGAAGGCAAGTTGACCCGAGTTTTTGGTAGCTCTCAGCCAGCCGCCACTGCTGGAAAGTGGCTGGCAGGCAAAGAAGCCTTGCAAAGTAATGGGATACACATGTGCGAAGAAAATGGTGGCGATGGCAGCAGCTTTTTCACTGACCGGAGGACTTTTCAGTGGCCTGTGGCCAGCCGCCACCTCTTTGAGACCTGGTATGCAAAGCGTTGGGGCGAGCAAGCGGCAACCGATCGGGTGGGGTGGACAACCGGGTGAACTGGTGCAAACCGGGTGAATACCACCTCTGGTGTCAGGCACAGAGAACCGGTACCACCAGTTAGGTTGCTTGCATAGAAGATTTATTCAAGTTTATACCCAAGAATCTGATCAATTAAAGTCCAATGCTAAATTAGTGTCCGATAAGAACAGAATTTAGGAAGGGTTGGACCTAGAATGCTTGTGGAAATGCAATGACTCTAAACTGATGATGAATTTGATTCTACCCTCCAGCTCTGCTGCTCTACTCCTACATTGGATAGCATAGAATCATTTAAAAAAAGTTGATGCTTAGAATCTTGATGTGGTGAAACCCTCAATCCTATAACAAACTCATGTGGTTTACCAATTTCTTAATCTCTTGAATCAAGATTTATTCAAGTTTATACCCAAGAATCTGATCAATTAAAGTCCAATGCTAAATTAGTGTCCGATAAGAACAGAATTTAGGAAGGGTTGGACCTAGAATGCTTGTGGAAATCAAGAAGAATTCAAAACAAATTACTTAACCACGAACAGTTTTATTTTTTGTTGCATATGGACCTTTTAATAATATAACTCACATTAGAAATACTAAGACAAACTAAAGAATCTTATGATACCTGCAAAAATATATATTTTTTATCATGGAAAAATGTGTAGCCTATAATTTAATTTAAACTTGTGCCACAAATTTGTTAGCTTTTAATGTGCCATAATATTTCCCTTTGTTTTTTTGACTGAAAGAGATGACTATAGCTACTCTTCTGGAATGAAAGAGCCAATACATTAACAAGGCAAAAATACAATATCAGTAAGACAGCTACAGAACATCATGTGTATTTTTTATTTGCATTAATACTTTTGTTTAATTTGAAAAGAAAGATTAAGATGAAGCAATAAACCCTGTAGCTGATGGATAGAAGCAGAGATTGAGAAAATATGTTATTATAATGAAAGATACATTACAAGAGGCAATTAGGTAGAGAGCATTTGAGTAGAAAGTTAGGTATGATTCTGTACATCTACACATACCATCAGAGAGTCTCAAATTCAATGAGGGTTTTACCAGATAAGTGAATAACTCTTTTCACTGCCATCTCAAGCATTCTTCAATCTGCTTGATTTCAGAGGGCAAGAACCAGAATTTAAAGTTATTTCTTCTATTGAAGTAAATAGGAACTAAAGTTTGACCATGTCTAAGATCTGAGCAATCAAGTTAGTCAAAAGAATCTCTCTTTACATTTCCTGTTCTAAAGCAACCAAATATGGAATTTAATGTTCAATTAAAGAAAGCCTTTTCTTGCTAGAACCTAATAAATTCAGACTTTTGGCCTATCACATTTCTGGCCTTCTTTATATTGCCAGTGAGTTAATCAAACAGGAGCAGAGTAATTTTGCAACCAGGAAAAAAAATCTACATTGTACTTCTAGATAGGTTATATTTATATCCTTGTTTCATACTCTATTCCCAAATCCTGTACAATTTCTCAATAAAATACCATTCATATACTCTCCTTAAATATTGGCAGTTCCATTAAAATATGTTCTTCATCCTGCTCCACATCATCATTTGCCATTATGTATGTCTAGTTTACTTAAAAGAAGGACCACGGGAGCAGTGGTGGGTTTCAAATTTTTTTAGAACCTCTTCTGTAGGTGTGGCCTGCTTTGTGAGAGTGGCTTGTCGGTCATGTGACCAGGTGGGAGTGGTTTGCCAGTCATGTGACTGGGTGGGCGTGGCCAACTTGTAAAATGTGGTGAAACTCACTTAACAAGGCTCTTGCTTAGCAACCAAAATGTTGGCTCAGAAACTCTGGCATTTGAAGCATGCAAGTCTTAAAGCTGTCAAGTTACAAGACCCTAACCCTTTAGAAAAAAAAAACCCAGGGGTGTTCAAACTTGACAACTTTAAGACTTGTGGACTTCAACTCCCAGAATTCTTCCTCCAGTCATGTTGGCTCAGGAACTCTGGCACTGAAGTGTGCAAGTCTTAAAGCTGTCAAGTTACAAGACCCTTGCACCCCTAACCCTTTAGGGAAAAAACCCAGGGGTGTTCAAACTTGACAGCTTTAAGACTTGTGGACTTCAACTCCCAGAATTAATCTCTCTCTCTTCATCTGATGTGCGGACGGGCGGGGGAAGGGAGCTGGAACCGGTTCTAAACGGCACTGTAGATTTGTGGAACCTCTTCTATAGAAGATGTTAGAACTGGCAGGAACCCACCCACAGGAGACATGATAGCAGTGCTCCAATATCTCAGGAGTTGCCACAAAGAAGAGGGAGTCAAACTATTCTCCAAAGCACCTGAAGGTAGAACAAGAAGCAATGGGTGGAAACTAATCAAGGAGAGAAGCAACTTAGAATTGAGGAGAAATTTTCTGATAGTTAGAGCAATTAATCAGTGGAACAACTTGCCTCCAGAAGTTGTGATGCTCCAACAATGGAAGTTTTTAAGAAGATGTTGGATAACAATTTGTCTGAAGTGGTGTAGGGCTTCCTGCCTAGGCAGGGGGTTGGACTAGAAGACCTCCAAGGTCTCTTCCAACTCTGTTGTTCTATTCTATTCTATTATTTTTACATCTGCGCTTTCTGTCCAAACTAGTCTATCATGTCCAATTATCATGTTGTTTTCTTCTAACTGGTCTTCAGCTATAAAATCAAATATGTTGCCTGTAAAAAGAGTGCAGTTACATACTAGTGGTAGTTACCATTCTTAAAGCTCAATCTAATACATCTAGTCCTACTATTATTGGAAAGTCTGAAAGTCCCCATTTTGTACTATTTGGGGAGTGAAATGTTAAGGGATGGCGATTTTTGGAGCATGCGCATTGCCACCCATTGCGTTTCGCCAATGGAACATGCAATCGCATTGCATCTGGGTACAAGAACAGGAACAGTTAAAGTTGCTTTAGCGCTGGTTTATGACAATTCTGTGCAATACTACAGGTAGGTCTCAATTTACAACAGTTCATTTAGCGACCGTTCAAAGTTACAACGGCGCTGAAAAAAATAACTTATTACCATTTTTCACCATTGCAACCTTTGTTGCATTCCCATGATCATGTGATTAAACTTCAGATGTCTGGCAACTGGTTCATATTTATGACCGTTGCTGTGTCCTGGTGTCATGTGATCCTCTTCTGCGACCTTCTGACATGCAAAGTCAATGGGGAAATCAGATTCACTTAACAACCAGGTTGCTCACTTATCAACTGCAGTGATTGAATAAGTGTGGCAGGAAAGGTCGTAAAATGGGGCATAATTCACTTAACAAATGTCTCACTTAACCACAGAATGTTTGGGCTCAATTGTAGCTGTAAATTGAGGACCACCTGTATTTCCTATTACATTTTATAATTCAACAGGTTTCCCTCTCGAATCCATGTATTTATTTATATATCAATGATATGGCCATGAGTTCAGAAAAACTAAAGTTTTGTTATGTTTAACATATGCTTATGTTAAAAGACTCAATAAAAAACAAAGAATCAGAATGCTAAGGGAACAAAATTCCAGGGGCAAATGGGAAAAGACCTATGTACTTGTGTTAGACATTCCCAATCATCTGTCATTCAGCGTGCAGACAAAACACTTTGTCTTCTAGCCTGTTCAAATGGCTTGGATTTCAATGGCTTTCTGAAGCAGAGCAACAGAGGAACAGGATGAAACCGATCCCTGGAAAATAATATTCTAATGCTGGGGTCCTAAAACTCAGCAATTTTAAGACGGATACATGTCATTCGCAGAATTCCCAGCCAGCTTGGACTTCTAGGAATCGAAGTCCACAGATCTTAGAGTAGCTGAGATTGAAAAACGCTGTTTTGGAGGGCAAGTGCAAAAACATTGCAACGCGATGAATACAACACTGAGACATTTATTATACCATTAGACAGTGTTAATGTCCCTTATAAACCTTACTTCTTTTTTCACCACTTCCTCACAATAAGCCCACAAAACAACAACATTTGGAATAGTTACACAGTGGAGTTCTTGGTGCTCTCTGAGCTTGGGTGTTTGCTTAAAGATGTTTCATTAACCAACTAGCTAACATCATCAGTGCTCGTGAACACGGGGGAAATAAGCAGAAAACAATACCCCAATCAAGGAACTACTAAGGAGAAAACCACACCTCACCCAAACTGGCAGGGGAAGCTACAGGGAGCAAGCCACACACGCAATCAAACAACCAAGCTGCAAGAGCACCAAGGACTCTACAATTCAATCCTGAGCCACAAATATTCTCTTTTACTGGAATAGTTATATTCCCAATATCCAAGTATCACACTATGCAGGCAGTAAACTCCAGAGGATCTCTATCTGGAAATCCCTTCAATTCACAACAGCAAGTTTTGTCTAGATTCAGATGACTGTACTGGAAAATCCTGACATAAAACCAGAAGCCCATCATTTCCTTCCTCTTCCTCTCAATTCACAGAAGCAGACTGTGCGGTTGCAATGAAGATGTACTTGTGATTTTAAAAACAAAATATTCTTGCAAAACTAGAGACAAAGCTGAGGACCATTCAACCCCAACCCCCCTTCCCCCCATCTTTTTAATATTATTCAACCAATCTTTTTGCTGGAGAATGGCAAAGGGTATATGCCTCTACAAAGAAAGGGATTAAAAATCTGGAAGAGTCAGGGAAAAAGATTACAGGATTCAAATCACTAGCACAGAAGTCACAGATGAGTTCTCTGAGCACGTGGAAGCACTTTAGAAAGTAATCAAGTGAGGTCAAAACATTAAATTACTTCCCACTATGTTCATATTTCCCTGCAATACAAGAAAGCATTATGGAAACCTATTTTTCCTGCTTCAGGCAATAACATTTTCTTCATTACAAAACCACTGAATGGAATTTCAGAGTATATTTGGCTAGATTCTGACTACATTAGTGATTTCAGTGGGGTTAATCTTGGGGTTACATCTGTGCAAGCCTTCTATAAAAGGCAAGGAAACTAACATTTACCAACGTTAAATAACTACACGTTTTAAAATCTACTTCTGTCTGGATCCTGTAAATTCAGAGAGAATATGTTATATACTATTATTCAGCTTTAGTAAGATACATTTTATGAAAAATCTATAAGTCTCAAATCTATTATTAAAGTTGCTGTACATTATTTACTAAATATGTTTGAGGTTTGAGCAAAAAGAATGCTTTGATTTGAATTGCAACAAATGTCTAATCTTTGTTGAAGGAGCAATACAACTAATATAATGATCAACTATATATACCGTCATTTATATTGTGCTGTACTTCCTTGCACTGATCTCTGAATAAAATTATTACTATCATAAATTACTATTAATCCTCAAGGCAATGTCAATTCTTAGCAACCACATAAAAACATTTTCTTCATGACCTGAATAAAATGCTAGGAAGCATAACTGAGAAGATGTTAATGAGCCTATTATACCGGTAGCTCTTCCAATGCAGAAAGGCTTACAGATCATCTAGAGTAAATGGGATCAGTTCAGAACCTTGTAATACTTAATACATTATTGCTAAGTTTGAAATATGACAGTTCAAGGCACAGGGACTGGCATGATAGCACAACTGCTGAACACCAACAGGTGGCAGATAGAAAAGAATGAGAAAGAATAAAATGATGATAGCAATGATGAAAACTAGTGGGCAGGAGGAAGCAGACAGAGCTATTGTGGGAGCTAACAGTGTAATAGAGTTAGAGGTGAGTAGGAAATGGAACAAAACTAAAATATAACTTTCACTGACTGCAAATTTCAAGGGTTTCAGCTTTGCTTCTCCTGAAAATAAGGATAAAGTCAGGAAACCTTTTGGAGTAGCTGGAAAAGACTGGAATTGGAGAATATATTCCATGAACTATTTTTAAAATCATTACAATAAATTTCAAAGCCAGAGATAAATTAGCCAAAACAGTCTTCATAATTCATAAAGGTGGTATTCAGCAGGTTCTGACCAGTTCTGGAGAACCGGTAATGGACATTTTGAGTAGTTCACAGAACCGGTAAATACCACCTCTGACTTACTCCGCCCCCATCTATTCTCTGCCTCCGGAGTCCCAGCTGATTGGGAGGAAATGAGGATTTTGCATAACCTTCCGCTGGAGTGGGGAAGGAATGGAGATTTTACAGTATCCTTCCCCTACCATGCCCAGCAAGCCACGCCCACAGAACCGGTAGTAAAAAAATATAAAATCCCACCACTGATACACACACAGAACAGACAGACAAATATAGGCTTGGCCAGAATTTAACTTGATAAGTTCCATTTAATAAGGAAGGTTTAATATGTAAAATGTATTAATTAGTCTACTTCTTTGCAAACCATAAAGTACTGTTTAGCACTTTATGACAAAATTCATTATTAATTAATTGATGATTGAATTAGATTAGATTGAATTGAATTGCCAGTGATCACTGTGGTTTAAGGGAATCAGGCTGAATATTATTATGCAAATAAATAAATGCTTGTACAAAAGCATTGTACGAATCCCATGACTGTAATACAAATATTTCTATGGTAAATTCTTGTGCATTTATTATTTAAGAGATATTTCACTTGCTATAATTGTAGAAGAAGTTATACAAGAATGATTAAACTGTAATTACAAAGAATTATTTGGCTACATAGAATAGGATGAATGTTTGAGTGACTGTAGAAAAGTACAATGGAATCACGCATACATCATAGGGCAGAGCTCACAAATGTCCACATTCCCATTAATAAAGTTGATCTAGAAACCGATGTTATTATATCATGCCAGAATTTGCATAAACATTTCACTTGGTTTTCCCCTCACATTTAAGCAGAGTAACATAATCAGACGTCTAGTAAATACTTTATACTTCCATATCTGTATACAGAATAAAATGTAGATGTATTCCTCCTATCATTCTCTCTTTTATTAGAATTACAGGTAATCCTCAACTTATGATCATAACGGAGTCCACCCATTATGATCATGATGGTTGTAAAGCAGATCATCACTTGACCAGACCCAATTTTAGGCCCTTTTTTGTGGTGCTTATTATGTTAGTGGCAGTTGTTAAGCAAGCCCATTGTAGCATGAGCTGTTTTTGCAAAAAAAAAAAAAGGAGGTACCGTAAATGCCAGTTTTGGGCAAAAACATAGTAAATCACGGTCACGTGATGTGATGCTGCAAATGGGCATAAATGTGAGCCAGTTGTCCAACATCCAAAATGCATGACAGTCATGTTGACCGCAGGGTTGTCCATCAGAACTTTGGAACTGGGTAGCTTTTGAGAAGTCCACTATAACTTCAAATGTTTGCTGAGTGGTCACTCAGATGTAATTCAAGGATGACCTGTACTGGCCATTGTCACTTGGTTCATATGCATATGTTCCACCATTATTTTCTTTTCCTATCTTCACTTTCCATATCAGCATATGTTCTCCAGCAGTTTATTCATCATTGGAGTACAACGGTCCAAAGAAGACTTTTAAAACATGTCATTCCTTAGCCAGAATTCCAGCAGAGCTAATCGCGGAGAAAAGAAAAATCTTTACACTTAGAATAGGCAGGTTTCCTCATTAGCAGCTCTGAACTTCCGTGTTTAGCTAGAAAGATTCATCAGTGCACCATCTGGAAACCATCTGAAAGTAGGGTAAGTAATTTCTATCCCTCCAGAAAAAAAAAGGGGGGGGGAATATCATTGATGAGCAAGGAAACCAAACCACATATTGAGAAATCACTATAAAATTCTTCAATTCCAAGAAGGAAGGGGGAAAAAACTGGTTACCTGCTTGCAGGGTTTGCATCTGAGATGACAAAAAGAAAAACTGAAAGAGTCTGAATTAATCATTTTCAAACCTTGCAATCAGAGATCCATATTTTTAGATGCCGCTATACCCCCAATCTCCCCTTCCCAATTATAAATGTCTGTTTGCTGCCGTACAGTGGGAGAAAACAAGCTTGTAAAATACAGGGAAGGTAGGCACAAGTAGTAAGCTGGTGGGTTCCTTCCAGCTGGAACTAGGTTGTTGCTATAGCAACAACCAAATGACAGACAGGGTTTGGGATTTTTGTGTGTGTGTGGTTTTTTTTTAATTTGAAGAGGTCCACTGTGATAATAGCACTTCCAGGATTTTTCTCTGCCAAGTGGTTTGAAAAACCTGTTAGAATCCAAATTACCATATGCCATATGGTTGCAAGTGCTGACTTTTAAATACTTTCTCAACTCCTTTTAAGCTGCCATACATGCTAGAAGTAGGGCTATCTTGAGGACATTCCGCTTACAAACCCATGCTGTCATTCTCAGGAGTGGTATTCAACCGGTTCAGATCGGTTCAACCGAACCAGTAGTGGAAATCCTGGGTGGGCGCACCCACCCGCCATGGCTCTATGCCGTCCTATTTAGGCACGTTTTCAAGCTGCGCGCATGCGTGCGAGATGCACGCGCGATCAGACAGCATGCACGGAAGGCTGAGCGCATGCGTGGATGGGGCATGGGTGAGTGAAGCGAGTGTGCTTGAGTAGGGAAAGTAAGCGAATCCTACCCATGGTCATTCGTATACCTATCACACGTTCACAGTGGGATCCAAACCATGATTCCAAGGGAGCAGTCTCCATTTGCAAGCCCTCTGAAAGTAATGGCTTGGGAGGGAGTGAAATTAATCCCATGGGCTAATTTTCTAAGCCCATTTTAGAAGATTTCCCCATCATGTGGCTGTTCATGATGCAAAATGATCTGGAAGATGAGCTTTGGGCCTGGTGGGAATACAACACCTCTCTGCTAGTCATTTAAAAAAAAACCCACCTGTTTGAGGCTTCTGCACAAGCCTGGAACAGATGCCACTGCTTTAAGGGATGCTTTCGTTCAAGTTAAAGTAACTCTTAAAGCAGCAGCAGCCCTTTTGCATTTCACTTGGAAGCCAGGAAGAAGCCGATATCATTTAATGGCTATCAGAGCAAGGGATGGTTTGCAAAGCCAAAACTCTTTTTAATTTAATTTTATTTTTGAAACACTGTGTGCAGCCCTGATACTTGGAAAGCAAGTGCTGAGACAGGAAGTCATCTCTTTAATAGGTCTGAGCAGAGGTGGGATTCACTTCTGCTTCTGACCAGTTCTGGAGAACCGGTAGCTGAAATTTTGATTAGTTCGGAGAACTGGTAAATACCACCTCTGACTGGCCCTGCCTCCATCTATTCTCTGCCTCCTGAGTCCCAGCTGATCGGGAAGCAATGGGGATTTTGCAGTAACCTTCCCCTGTCATGCTCACCAAGCCACTCCCACAGAACCAATAGTAAAAAAATCTGAATCCCACCTCTGTATCTGAGGATTACCATATATGAAAATGAGTAGCTTTGTGGATATAAACATTTATGCCCCAATAAGAACATACATGTCCACCATTAGGGCATCTATCACCTTGGTGACTATGCTTTTCTTCAACAGTGATGACTTTAGCTGTATTCCTGTCTCATACAAAATAATAGAGTAAAGCTGCCTGGCGATCAAGGCAGTCATTCCTTCTATATTAAATCCCATTAAGGGTAGCAATGATAGGTCATCAATTTTGTGACCAAGTGCTTTGCCCAGTGCCTCTAACTATGACCGTGGGTTGCAGCAGTGGCTGAAGTGAAGGAGAAGAGGCAATAAATTCCAACCAAAATCAATACTTTTTAGGCTGCGGGAACTCAATCTCATAGCAAGGGCACTTCCATGCTGTCACGGTTTCTACTTCAGTGAAGTAATCAACATCCCTTCACATTCTGCTCTACCGAAAAGGGAAATAAACAAAGAAACAAGCAGAAAACAAAACAAAACACCCCCAAAGCAGATTGGCACTTTGCAGATCTGCTCACCTCCTGTCAAGAGGAGAAGGAAGCAAAAAGAAGCCTTATCAATGCCACTGTTGCTGTCATACCTGGGTAAAATCTGGGAGAATGTGTCGCTCTAAGGCCGTGATGGCGAACTTATAGCATGCGTGCCACAAGTGGCACGCAGAGCCCTCTCTGCGGGCATGCCAGCCATACCCACAGCCTAGTTCCAGCACACATACAAGCGTGCCTTCCGTCAGCTAGCTGGTTTTCAGGTCTCTGCCGCCGGGGCGCATGCAGGGAATATGTGCATGCATGCGCAGGGGCAGGGTGCATGTGCGGGGGGCGCTAGCATTGCATTTTGGTGATTCATGTGCATGCGCACACCCCTATCCCCACCCCTGTTTTGGGCCTGGAAGGCCTCCTGCACCAACCTGAAAGCCACAATCGGGGGCGCGGGGGTGCCGTGCGAGCCCCCCCCATACCCCATTTTGGGCCTGGAAAGCATCCTGCTTTCCCAGAAGCCAAAAATGGGCTAAGGGGGAGGGGTGCATGCAAGGGGGATGCACAGGGGGGAAGGGTGCATGCACAGGGGGCGCTCCCATTGCATTTTGGGATTGCACATGCATGTCCATTCAGGCATGTGCTTGTGTGCTTTTGGCACTCGGCACCAAAAAGGTCAGCCATCACTGCTCTAAGCTTTTATACATTTGAGATTGCCAGAAGTTCAATTTGACCAGAAACTGGTTTATTTTCTTTTTACTTCCAACAAATGTACCTGAGTCAGGACTGTAATTGTGAATCAAATCATAGAAAAAGGTCTTGGGTGTGTGTATGTGTAGCTGAGAAAATATCAGATAAATTATGTGAGCCAATTTTGCCTCGCTTGTAAATCAAATAAGCTGCTTATATCATCCGTAAGATTCATTCATGAGGCAGGATATTGCACAGCGAGTTTTCCTTTAGCTACCAAATCTTTCATAAGTATTCCAGGCAGTGTGAGTAAAGGCTGGTAGAACAGATTTACAATCCCAATTTATGAAGAGATTGAGGTATAAAATTACAGCAATAAAGTACAGTACTCATCTTGTATATAAAACTGTTTTCAGGTATTGCATTTCAATGACCTTGCAGGGAGAATTTAACAAATACAGGGGGAAGACATTTAAATGTACAATAATAGTTTTCAACTCAGATTTAAAAAAAATTCACAGATATCACAGGTATGAAAAAAAATAACATGGGCATGTACAAAGGAAAAGGAATCATCTGCTCTTCTAAAAGTAGACATAATCGCTAGAGCTTTCTTCAAAATTGAGAGAAAAATAGACTCAAGCTTTTGTAGAGGTTTGTAAAGTTGAGATATGAGATAGAGCATGTGGCCACCATTCTTTCCATTGTTCAAAAAAGGGCTGTCTTTTTAGCTGCAGGATGAGCGGTCAAAAATGGTTTACATTCACACCAAAGGAAGATCCTGGTTCATTTTTAAAAAAAATGTCCGTTATAGAATGTGATTGTAAATCTGTGATGGTGTTTGTCAACCTTGGCAACTGGAAGGTGTGTGGCTGGCTGGGAACTCTATATGAAAACAAATTCAGAAATCCAGGCTTTTGGTATAGATCAGTGATGGCTAACCTTTTTGTCCTCGTGGGCTGAAAATGCGCGTACGTGTGACAATGCACACATTTGTGCCCACACCCATAATGCAATGCATGCATGACACCCCTCCACTTGCGCTGCCCCCCTGCGCATGTGCGTGTGACGCCCTTTGCTCCCCAGGCTCTCCCCACGCACGTGTGCGCAACCCCCTGCCCTGATTTGGGCCTAGTAGGCCTCTCTGCAGCCTCCTAGGACCAAAAATGGGATATGGGGGGGCGCTGTAACCCCCATGCTGCCTGTGCCCCCACGCATGCACACACAATCCCCCACACCCCTGCTCATGCACACGCAACACCCCACCCCCTGTGCATGCACATGCAACACCCCACCCCCTGTGCATGCACACGCAACTCCCACATACAACCTGTCCCATGTGCAGGCACGGAAGAGACTCAAAACTCAGCAGGCTGGTCAGAGGCATGTGCGCATGCGCTGTGGAGCTGAGCTGGGGCGACGGCTTGCATGGAGAAGGCTCCACATGCCACCTGTGGCATGCGTTCCATAGGTTTGCCATCATGGGTATAGGTGCATCCTTGCAACAAAAGCAGGAAAAAACAGCAACTGATCTTGGTTTTCACAATACTCCTTTCTCCTTTCTGAGAGTGGTAATGGAGCAATTACTATGCCAGGCTTCACGAGGTCAAAAAAAAATGGAAGGAACAGGAGGACCAAAATAGTCGTGGCACATTGTCAGTCCCACTAGGTAGTTCAGACCAGGAAAGAAACTCTACAGGAAAGTTAAAAATATTTTTCTTGAGATTGGCTGTACAAGTAATCTTTACTTAATGACCAGTTGCTAAGTTAGTCCTAAACCTATGACCACAATTGAGCCCCAAAGTTTTGTTGCCAAGTGAGACATGGGTTAAGTGAATGTTGCCCCCACATTACAACCTTCCTTGCCACAGTTGTTAAATGAATCACTGCAGTAACACAGTTGAATCTGGCTCTCCCATTGACTTTGCTGGTCAGAAGGTCTCAAAAGGGCATCACGTGACCCCAGGACACTGCAACGGTCATAAATGTGAGTCGGTGGCCAAGCTCCTGAATTTTGCTGCAACAGCCATAACTAAGAAAAATGGTCATAAGTCATTTTTTAATTGATGTTGTAATGTCAAAGGTCACCAATGAACTGTTGTATGTCAAAGACTACCTGTACAAAATTACCATGGACACCCCCAAAGGTACTTACAATAATACAATAGTAGAGTTGGAAGGGACCTTGGAAGTCTTCTAGTCCAACCCCCTGCCTAGGCAGGAAACCCTATACCGTTCCAGACAAATGGCTATCCAACATCTTCTTAAAGACTTACAGTGTTGGGGGCATTCACAACTTCTGGAGGCAAGCTGTTCCACTGATTAATTGTTCTAACTGTCAGGAAATTTCTTCTCAGTTCTAAGTTGCTTCTCTCCTTGATTAGTTTCCACCCATTGCTTCTTGTTTACCCTCAGGTGCCTTGGAGAATAGTTTGACTCCCTCTTCTTTGTGGCAACCCCTGAGATATTGGAACTCTGCTAGTCCTTCCCTAGTCCTTCTTTCTCTTAAGCTAAACATACCCAGTTCCTGCAACCGTTCTTCATATGTTTTAGTCTCCAGTCCCCTAATCATCTTTGTTGCTCTTCTCTGCACTCTTTCTAGAGTCTCCACATCTTTTTTACATCGTGGTGACCAGAACTGAATGCAGTATTCCAAGTGTGGCCTTACCAAGTGGTAAAGTGGTATTAACACTTCACGTGATCTTGATTCTATCCCTCTGTTGATGCAGCCTAGGACTGTGCTGGCTTTTTTGGCAGCTGATGCACACTTATGATGCATTTTGAAGTTTCAATGGCTGCACCCTCTCCATGGTCACACATTTTGGTCACTTAGCAACCAACTCACGTTTATGGCCTTTTGCAACATCCCACACAGCATCACATGACTAAGATTTTCAGCTTCTTCTTTTTTGTAAGTTTCTGGTTTTTTGGTTTCAGTTTCTGGCAAAGAATGCTCACAAAATGTAATGGATTTGTTTAATTACTACAGTGTTCCCTTAACAACTGTGGCATTAACTTAACAACTGCCTCAAGAAAGGTCATAAAAATCAGTGTGGTAAGATGGTGACGTGTTTAACAAACACCATGAACTACAAAATTCTGGGATCATTTGCACTTGTAAATCAAGGACTGCCTGTGATAAAGTCTTGCAAGCCTGATTGTGTTATAGTGATCCTCCTCTTTTTATAATCCAGTAAATTAGGGAGGCATTTCCTGCACTCAAGTCACATCTATCTGATCATGTCTTGGTAATGTGTTTCTCCTCTATCATTCAAGTTCATGCTGTACATAAAACAAACCAAGTAACAAATATGTTAGAATAGTTGGATCCAAAGTATAGGCTTACATTCCTAAGAAAATACATTAAAATTGAACTTCAGAAGGAAGGAGGGTTTATTGGTTATGGGTTGAGCTGTAAAAAAACAACAACGAATCCTTCATTTTTCCACAGAAAGTTAAATTTAAAAGGGTGGTATACTAACCAAGCATTAGTGAGATATCATAAATCAATTTAGACACCCAAACAAGAGAAGAAATATTGCAGCAGGCTGAAGAGGAACGCACTGTGATTATGTAACTGCTACAAGAAGAACAGACTGTGATCTTCATTGACAACAGGAAACCCAGTCAAGGAGATGCAGAAATTGGGCCAGACACTAGCATACCAAATAAAAAGGGGTCACCTGGTGTAATTTATCTTCTGGAAGAAAGGAAGAGACCCCTTATCCCTACCCATGAAGGACACTGAAAGGATACTGATGCTGAGAACAAAAATAGCTACAAGCCATGAAAAAAAGAGATTGATTCTCATAACCAGGATGAAGTATGGACTCTTACAGAAATATCAAAAGAGAGAATGACCCTTGAATGTAATTTGGTCTTCAGCATCAAAGGAGATATTGAAAGAATATTCAATGTTCAGCTAGTTGTCAAGGGATACTTCCAAAATACAAATACGGCAATGAAACCTTCATATCAGCAGTGAGGAGTACTTCCATTAGGACATCAGTTATTAAACAAGAAAATGAATGTTCCATAAACCTTCTTTTATGAAGACATTTAAAAAGCTGTATATATGCAACGATCATCATCGTTTGATGAACCTGAAAGTATGATTTTAGGATTTAGGATTTCTGTGCAATCCTGAGTCAAACTGCTACATAATGGACTCTTAAAGCTAAACACATTATTTCCTAGGAGTTTACAAAATGTAAAAATGACCCCGGTTTGTACTTGAGGTGCAAAAATGAAACCCGGATATATATCTTACTGATTTGATTTTGTATATTGATGATGAAAGAGATAGTCAAGAAATTATAAAAGAAATAGAGATGAAGCAACTGGTACAATACTCCTATTCTCTACACCAGGGGTGTCAAACTCAAGGCCCAGGGGCCGGATCTAGCCCACAGGGTGCTTAGCTCTGGCCTGTGGGGCTGCCCTGAAAACAGCAAAGGACCAGCCTGCAGTGCCTCGGCCAGTAAAAACGGAGCTTGGGAGCCCAAGGTCAAACCCACCCCTGATGCAGCCATCAATGAAATCAAGTTTGACACTCCTGTTCTACACACTCAAAGAAAAAAAATGGAAGCTTCTTCCTTAACCAGAAAAAGAAGATAATGGACCTGACGAAATACATTGAACTGATAGAGATTAATGAAATGCTAGAGATATGAAACTGAATTTATTTGTAACCAGTAATCCTAGATTAGTGGGCACTATGGATGCAAACTGGGCTGAAGACAGAAAACACTGAAGCTCTGTCACTGGCATCTGTTTTATGATGGAGGAATTATCAGCCAGTGTGCCTAGTATAATGATTATACCATGCACAAAACACATGGATGCTAAATACCACTTTATAAAAGAAACAGAACACAAAGGGCTTATTGAGCTGAAATATCACACAACAGACGAAATGTTGGCAGATATTCTCATTACAGCCGTCCATGAAACAAAACATTACATTTCAAAAGTTCTGTTGCTATCTTCCAGGTCATTCATGGTTCAAGTAAAACAAATACAGAATGTTTTGCCTGGTTCAGATTTGAACAATTGGAAACCTAAAACACTTTCAGATGTTCTGGACATAGAAATAGTGACCTTTAAAAAAAGCCTCTTTGATTCTAAATGATTGACTACTAAATTATACCAAAGAGACATGGAAAAACTTCAAACCTTTGCTGTTCTGTAGAGATCATCTAGATTTTTGTAGACCTAGGTATTGTATGAACTCTACATGATATTATTGTAATTTACAAGATAAATAAGTTGATACAAGGTTCATTTTACTAACATATACTGCAAACTCTATAGAATCAAACATATATATAACCTTGGGTATTAATTATAAAGCAGAGCTTAATTACAAGTTGATCCAAATAGGATTACATAGTTGGGGAAAGTTATGGAAAATTATTCAGATACTTGCAGTATATTCCAATCATTTCCTCCAAAGGCAGTTAATTTCTCAACATCAAGGCATTATATTCTTTGTCTGTTTAAAACATATCCTTATCATGACCATGAGAAATTGAGTTGTCACAGATGAGTTGGCTTGGTCCAGTCTATCCCATAGTCAGGTTTTTCTGTACATTTTCCATCCATTTCATTTTTCAAAAACGATAAGCAGGAAGACTGTAACACTGAATTATGAATCTGTGTGACTCCTGACTTTTTCCCCAGCCATTTTGCAGCTCAGAATCCACCTCTCAAATTTACATTTTTATCTATAGAGAAACATATAACCACTGCCCTGTAAATACAGGATACATATCAGTAGCATTGTCTTAAGTTTTATAAAGGAGGAATTGAAAATGGAAATATTTAGTGGATTTCCTTGACCATTCCTGTTTTAGTACACATTTTTGGCATGCAAGAGACTTCTTCTACAGAGTTAGTGAAAACTATGGTATGGATTCCAATGGATAGATTCACCATCCTTTGTTGCTTTCTTGAGTTCTTCTTCTGTTCTTTCTCATCAAAACAGCACTGTTTTTGATGTCTGAATCTTATCTAGTGCACAGTGGATACTTTGAGCACTTATAGATACAGTTTCATTGATGGCATGAAATATTGCATTGGAACAGAGCCCGGGATACAGGGATTGAAGCTAAGAAAAGTTTAAGCAGTACAACATGGCATCCAAGAATAACTTTCAAAGAATACCTTTATCCTTTTTGAAAGGAGAAAAGGGGTTTACTAAAATACTGGATTTTTTTCTTCCCTAAAGGATCCATAATCTCTAGTTGGTAGAGGAGAAAATGAAAGTATCATGTAGAACCAAAAAGGCATCTGATAAAAAAGAAATATTCTATAAATCTTCTCAACCAATGTTATATTTCAACGGTACACATTTGCCCATTCAACACAGCAACTATTTACTATTCCCATAAGAGGGCAGAATTATTCATTGCCTGAGAGTTGCTGCTGACATTTGCTTTGATACAGTGGAGTCTTTACAAAGAAAGAATGAAATCTGTTTCATACTGCAAATCCTAATGGGAAAGGAAGGGAAATATACTAAGTTAACAAGCTTTGTTTCACTTTTATTCAAGTGAAGGAGGTTTTATGCACCTGTAGATCCTATTCATACTTTCCTGACACACACTAGTTCCATTCCATGTTTAGAAGGCCAAGGGATTTAACAGTTGGAGATGGCGATCAGTCTGGAGATATGTTTCCTGTACTTCAGAAGGATACCAAACAAACATCCCACATGCAGTCACAGATATTGTATAACAAAACAGAACATTATACTGTAGAAATTTTATTTTTCCATTAGAAGTCTGAAATACACAGCTTTGATTCTCCTTGAAGTCTTGGTGGAAGCTTTCCTCATTTGCCATCAGATTTTAATGTTTAATGTGACACAATGAGAAGATGACTAAGTGCATGAGGAGTGGTAATTTTCACTTTATTTTAAACTAAATTTTGTTTGTGTATTACTTGTGTATGAGCCTTAGTTACATCTACATCTTTGGTTTTATCCCACCCATTTTTTAGGACCCTTCTCCCTCGGTGGGGCCTCCAGAGCCAAGCTGCAATCCCATCAGCAAAATAATATTGAGAGGAATATTAAGAATTGGATTTGGAAGGTTATATGGCTTTGTGTAATGATGGACACCTCACCCAGGTCCTCAGGAACTCATTTTCTGACTTGACAATTCTTATCTTGTTATTGCACATTCTGAGAGCTCTTTTCATTGCTAAGTATACGAAAGAGGGTAATTTTTCTTATTTACTGAATATCCCAGCTTCTAAAAGCCAGTGGAAAGCATGAAACACATTTCTGTAAAGAATGGATTTCATCAAGGTTCTGGCTAGAATCCAGTGTTGTGTAAACAAAACAGCTAATTGTCAGTACATACACATTGCCAGTCTGGGTCTCAAGTATATGGAGATGTCTCTCAATGTTTCTAAGCAATGGTGTGTGTGTGTGTCTGTGTGTGTTGCATGCATGTGCGTATGTGCACTGTATATTATTAAAAGAGGAAAATAGTTTCCTCTCCCAGCAACCAATACACATGCAAGACAGATGATGTTGCAATAAGGACTTCTATCAAAGCATCTGTGGATTATGAGTGTGCTTAATCTATTCTAATTGTGTCATGAAGCAATTTGGGGAGCGCATCAATTGATACTGTGAATCAAAGTGCAAAAGTATGAAGGATCTTTTTTTAAAAAATAAGGATTGTGCAATTCATTTGGAACCAAGAGTGGTACAATTATAGACATAGCATGCTTTTACTAGAATTCAGAACGCTAGAGGTTTAATTGGTCACCTAGGGTGCATGTTAAGCAAGTTGCCAAATTTCATGGAAAATCACTACCACCACTACTATCTTTATTCCAAAAAGGGAAATATTTCTCAGTTTATAAACAACTCATACATCCTTGAGGTGCAGAGGTAGAGACATTGATTAATGGTTTCCCTAAGGTAACAATACTAGGAGCAATGCACCAAGCACCTGATTCACCCTTTTCCTGTCTCCCCATTTTAAAGTTGCCATAGTATCCAGTTATCCTAAAAGAGGTTATGGAACTGCTACACTTATGCATGCTGCATCCATTAAAAAGGCACAGGGCTTTGATCACAAGATTTCAGACAGCATATTGATTTTTTTTTTATTCCTCTGCAGATGCTGCTGCTTTTAGATCTATTACAGTTTGAATCCCTTCCTCTGCCATGCTGCCCCTTCATTCTCTGACTCCCTTGTATTATGGAGGACTAAAGAATCCCAGGATTCAGATGAAAAAACTACAGTATCATTTATTGTCCACCTGGATTCGAAAGAAACAGCTGTAATGGGACCAGATTTCATCACTATAGGGAAAGGTACGATTCATCTTTGAAATGAATGACAAACCTTTGAACAGGAACCAGCAAAGAGGAAAGGGTTAATCTGCCTTTTCCAGTTCTATTCCTCTAATGAAATTTTTAACCACCCTATTTGTGCTTTTAAGTAAAAAATGAAAATGGCAGCACAGCTCATTAATGTCTCATTAATTTTGGCCCTGGGGCAGCCCAGTGTGCTATTTCTGATCAGAAATGTATTGGTTTGCCTAAAAATTGCAACTTGCTTTTCATTATAGCAATAGTAATTCCAAAGCAAGACAAAAAATATAGAATCAATCGCCATACAATTGCATTATCTTAACTACATAAGTACACATTGTTTTGTAATGGCCACATGATTAAAGAGACATTAGCTACACTAATATTTTAGTAATACAGGAATAGACAACCCGGAGAATTTTGCCTCAGTTTCAAGTCTAGGTGGGCAATTAATGGTAGCAATCTTATTCAATAATTTTGAAGTCTTACAAAGATCTCAGTGCTTTAAGCAAAAGACAAATTCCAGTCAGCCTGGGAGAAATTTGTGAAACAAAACCAGAGGTATAACATAGGAACAGTATTGATTTTGAAATCTGTCCATTTTCTATACTATTCTTATTTCTAAGCACTATAATTACCTTATGTCTAAAGAACTGGAGTTGCTTCAAATCATAACTGAGAATTGATGTGACCCAGTGGTTTCTTGGACTGTTTTGGCTTCAACTACGGGAGCAAAAAAAAAAAAAAAGTACACACACGTAAAAGAATTGTAAAATTTCTTTTCCTTCGGACAGTAGCAACAATGAAGGGATAGAGCAGCCTAGAGTCAATTAAAAGACTAGTGCCAAGTTTTTGGTCTGACCAGAGAGGGAATTTCTCAGTCAGGGTATCTACAGGGTATCTATTTTTGATTTTATTTTTTGTCTTGCTTTGGAATTACTATTACTGGCACATCTGACACTGTAAGAACCCAGGTCTTAAGACTAGACTGAAACAAGAATCTTTATCAGCACACTCTGATAAATCACAAAGCCATCTGATCTGTTCAGATTGACCCTGCCTTTTTCTACCTGCTACCTAAAAGGCTACGGTTTGGTTATATTTGGGAGAAGGTTCCTGAGACCCCTGCAGACCACTCAACAGCAAATCAATCCAGAGTTCTCACTACAGAGAAAAATGACCAGATTTAAATTATGAGGTTTGGCAAAGACCTAGCTTCCTGAAAAAAAACATTATAATGGTAGGAAAGGTAGGAGGGAAAAGAAAAAGAAGAAAACCAACTGCAAGGTGGATGAACTCAGTTACTGTGCAATGTATGCACTGTTAGAACACCTGAGGGACAAAGTTAGGGACAGATCATCATCGTAGAGTTGCTAGTTTGAAAGATGCCCAGGTATTTGTAGGGATCTTCTTCAGGGGTGGGCTGCTGGGGTTAGGGAGAACCTCTAGCTAAGATTCTGTGCAGTTTGGATAACCCCCCCCCCCCCAAATCCCACTCTGTCCACCCTGTCCCTCCCAGGAGTCCCAGTGCATCACATTTTGGATGCAGGTAAGTGCAGGGCGTGCACGGAGGCCCGAGGAGGGTGAAAAACAGGCCAATGGAAGTTTGGGAAGGTTGGAAATGGGGATGTTTTTGGCCTCCAGAGGGCCTCCAAAGTCCGGGGAGACCATTTTCGCTCTCCTGGAGTCTCAAAGAAAGCCTCCGGAGCCCGGAGTGTGCAACACCACCACCACCCGCTGTGATGCAGGAGGCCGACTAGGCCACACCTGCCATGGCCACGCCCACCTAGCAACCAGGCAGAGAATCCCTTGCTAAAATTTTTGAAGCTCACTCCTGATCTTCTTCATCCAAATTCTTTAGGTTATTTCTGTAACAGGGTTTTCAAACTCCCAGCCTGCTGTCCAGATGCATCAGGGGCTGGCCATGCCCATGCCTGATTTAGCGAAGAGGAAATAAGTCCTGATACGTCACGTGACACTGTAGTGACAATGTGTGTTTGACACCCCTGTTCTATAGAGCCATGGTGGCGCAAGAGCCATGGCGGCACAGTGATTAGAATGCAGTATTGCAGTCTAATTCTGCTGACTGCCAGCAGTTTGATTCTCTGGCTGAAGGTCAACTCAGTCTTCCATACTTCCAATGTCAGTAAAATGAGTACCCATATTATTGGGGGCAATACACTGACTCTGCAAACTGCTTAGAGAGGGCTGTAAAGCACCGTGAAGTGCTTTATACATTTATAAGTATAAATGCTATTGCTATTTGTAGTCACCTTCTTCATCCAAATTCCTGAAGCTATATAGAAGCTTTCTATAGGGCATCTTGATCCCTGGAGATTTCATTATTTTATTCCTATTCATGGTAAGAACAGCACATTTGTCCAATAAAATAATAAACCAACATATTTAATTGCATTTATCTTACCCAACATATTCAGAGAAATTCTCAATAGTCCTGTTGAATTCTAAAAGGGCCCCTCATTCCTAGACACTACCAAAGTCTTCAAAACATATTACAAATTTCCTCTTTTTTAAAAAAAATGCTCATCCATGATGCTCAGGAAGTGTGAACTCATTTTCTTTGCCATCAGAAGTAGCAATCCAGGGATTTCACTGTGTGGTCACATGTGGAGCCTTATTATGAGCCAAAGATCTAATTACCCTAATCAGTCTGAAATACATGGAGTGTGAAATTAACTTGACTTTATGTTTACACTGTACAGTAAGCCAGCATTATAAAATTTGCAGAAAATGGAGTTGTGAAAGATGTATAAGGCAATGATGATGATTACTGATTACGATATTATTAAAATGCTATTACAATGGACAGCAGAATTTGTGCACTATTTTTTATTTTATAAAAATCCCAATAAGATATATTCAGATGGGGTAGATTTATAACAGGGGACAGATGTCTTTTTTTGTTTGCTCATTCTTCGCTGGTTTTCCATAATCCAGACAAGTGATTTTATCGATTTGGTCATAATGCATCAGAATCAAGAAGCATCTGTGAATATTTCTAAGCATTTTATTTTACTTATGCCCTGTTGAGAACTGCTTCACACTGGGATTGTAGAGTTCTCAGAAAAACAAAACGATCTTTCCTGAATCATACATTCATTCTTCCCACTTCCTTAGAAAGATTTCCATGATCTATTGTGCACTTTATTTTTTTTTAAAAAATGTAAGTAAATTAAAAGTGTGTTCCATCTGGAATCCTCCAAGGATATTTCATGCCGCAGATACGCCTAGCTTTCCTCTGCCAAATTTACAGCTCTTTTTATTACCTGTGAACACCATCCTCCTGGGTGTTTACTAAATAAAAGTTGCCTTTAATAACTGGTCTTGCAACAGCTCCTCTTTAAGGTTGATGTAGAGTCCATTTCAGCCAGGGAATTGCACTAATTACAGTAGCACCCTTTAGAAGTGTTTGACATTGTTTTGTAATGGCCACATGATTAAAGAGACATTAGCTACACTAATATTTTAGTAATACAGGAATAGACAACCCGGAGAATTTTGCCTCAGTTTCAAGTCTAGGTGGGCAATTAATGGTAGCAATCTTATTCAATAATTTTGAAGTCTTACAAAGATCTCAGTGCTTTAAGCAAAACACAAATTCCAGTCAGCCTGGGAGAAATTTGTGAAACAAAACCAGAGGTATAACATAGGAACAGTATTGATTTTGAAATCTGTCCATTTTCTATACTATTCTTATTTCTAAGCACTATAATTACCTTATGTCTAAAGAACTGGAGTTGCTTCAAATCATAACTGAGAATTGATGTGACCCAGTGGTTTCTTGGACTGTTTTGGCTTCAACTACGGGAGCAAAAAAAAAAACCAACAACAACTGAGATGTCAATATTCTCTACTGCAGATCCATAAGACCAATGTTCTTGATGAAAGACTATCTCATAGAGAAAAACCTATCTCAGAAAAACCTAAAAGCAGGGATGAGACAGGCTGAAAGATTATGATCCAGAGATACTCCCAAACGTTAATCTATTTTTTATGAACAGTTTTAAAATCTTATATGCAGACTACTTGCCTAGAGATCTTCTGTCTTTAAATAAACACTAAAAATATGTTGAAACAAAGCCATTAATGTACAAAAAAGAGTTAAGGCAGAAAAGCAGAAGTTCTACTTAGAGGTTAAAATTATTTATTATATGTCATCCCAGGGCTACAACTTTAGCTTTTCCAAATCTGATAACCCCTAGTTTTGTTGGTCTGTAGCTCCCAACCCTCTGCCCCCAAAGCCATGCTGGCATAAAATAGCAGTTGTGGGTCAACATATAAGAAGGGTATCAGATGCATATAAAGCATTTGGTTTTTTACTGTAATAGATTGAGAAATATTAGCCTAACACATTTTAGCTCATTCTAAGTCTCCTGCTTGGGTTTATGATGTAGTGAATTTTTAAGTTTCCCTAACTCCATGGTTATCAAACAGTCATTCTGCATATATCAAGGCTAAAAGAGCAGTGGAGGCATTGAATTGGTGAGCACTAATGAATTTTGGCTCATTTTCCCATAAAATTCTTCATTTCTTTACTCTTCTGTTTTAATGTGGATGGCTTTACTCCACATTGGGATTCCAGTTCTCAGGGAAGTTTGCAAACATCTTCAGTCATTTCACAAATTCAATGTGCAAACAAACACAGAAAGGCTTGGAACATGAAGGTGTTAACTAGATAGATTGTGATCAGTCTCTCCCTCTACTATACTGGCAGGTGTTGACTGAACATCTGGACAGATTGGACAATGGGAAGAAACTAACTTGAGATTTGTAAGAGATGGCAAAGTAATCTCATAGAGTTCATTCTCACATTGTATTTGCCATGGCACAAAGATGCTTTAAGAATCATTTTTGAGATACACAATCCAAAAGGTTCATCCTGGATCGGCCAAACCAGTAGTAACTGCAGCAGGAGGCTCTGCCCACCTGCCCGGATGCTTCTGTGCATGCACAGAAGTGTCACACACACTCACGCATGGGAGCGCACCCGAACTGGTAGTTAAAAAATTAGTAACCCATCTCTGACACAATCTCATGATACCACCTCCATTTCATTACCAGCCTGTTGCTGAGTCAACCTGGTCCTTAGTCATTTCTAACTGACTCCTACAGGTTCCAGTCCAAAACATCCCATGCAGCTAAGGTAAACCTGGAGAAGATGTATTCAAGGACAGTGATCGGCTCAGTTCCAACTGTCCTAGCAAGTCTCATGCAGAAATGTCCCCTCCCTGTGTAATTGTTGCCAGTCAGTCTGGCATAGGTGTGTGAGAGGCCAGACACCTCTTCTTTTTCTCCTTGCATTGGAATATTAAACTCCAAGGAGATCCTACTATTTGATACCTGTGTATATTATGTATGTACATGTGAGCATGTGTGGGAAAATTGCAAAATCAGGAAATTTAATTTAATTTAATTTAATTTAATTAGCACTTCTAGACCGCCCCCTCTCCCAAAAGGGACTCGGGGCGGTGTACAGTCCATATCAAAAACATCATACATAATAACAATTAAAAATTATTAAATGGATAAATACATAAATAAGAGGAGGATAAAATAGACAGAACTGTAATTGCTAAATAAATAATTTAAAATATACAAAGTTTAAAACCCCAGTGTCTTATAAAATTAAGTCCCCTAAAAAACCAGTAGGAAATATGTATGCCAGGAGGTAGACGTTAAGAATTATGCCAGACCAGCCAGTCGGAACAGGTGAGTCTTCAGTTTCTGCCGGAAGGAGCGGAAGTCAGTGGTGGTTCTAATGTCGGGGGGGAGGTCATTCCAGAGGGTTGGGCCCATCACAGAGAAGGCCCTACTCCTTGGTGTCGCCCGTTGGCATTGCCTAGTGGACGGCACCAGGAGAAGCCCCTCCCTGTGAGAGCGAATTGGCCGCAGGGATGTATGTGGGAGGATGCGATCCCGCAGGTAACTAGGCCCTATGCCATGGAGCGCTTTAAAGATGGTGGTCAAAACCTTGAAACGCACCTGAAAGACCACAGGTAGCCAGTGCAGCTCGCGCAGGAGCAGTGTTACGTGGGAGTACCTAGTACTCCCCATGACTGCCCGCGTGGCTGCGTTCTGGACTAGCTGCAGTCTTCGTGCGCGTCCCAAGGGAAGCCCCATGTAGAGAGCATTACAGTAGTCCAGGCGAGACGTCACCAGTGCATGAGTGACCGTGCGTAGGGCATCCCGGTCCAGAAGGGGGCGCAATTGGCGCACCAGGCGAACCTGGTGGAACGGCCCCCTAGCCACGGCTGCCACATGGTCGTCCATTGACAGCCGGGCATCAAGGAAGACGCCCAAATTGCGTGCCCGTTCCACAGGGGGCAGTTGTTCGCCCCCTATGGCCAGCGTTGGAGTCAGCTGACTGAACCGAGGTGCCGGTAGCCACAGCCACTCAGTCTTGGAGGGGTTGAGTTTGAGTCTGTTGGCCCCCATCCAGACCCCGACGGCTTCCAAACACCGGGACATCACTTCGACAGCCTTGCTGGGGTGATTTGGGGTTGAAACGTACAGCTGAGTATCATCAGCGTACAGATGGTATTCAACCCCAAAACCACGGATGATCTCTCCCAGCGGCTTCACATATGTGTTGAACAGGAGGGGCGAGAGGACCGACCCCTGTGGCACCCCACAAGTGAGTGACGTCAGGGTCGACCTCTGCCCCCCCGTCAACACACATTGCGACCGGTCGGAGAGGTAGGAGCCGAACCACCGTAAAACGGTGCCTCCGACTCCCATCTTCTCCAGCCGGCGCAATAGGATACCATGGTCGATGGTATCAAAAGCCGCTGAGAGGTCTAATAGGACCAGGATAGAGGAACAACCTCTATCTCTGGCCCTCCAGAGATCATCAACCAGCGCGACCAAGGCTGTCTCTGTGCTGTGCCCGGGTCGGAAGCTGGACTGGCATGAGTCTAGATATTCGGATTCCTCAAGGTGTCGTGGAAATTGCTGTGCCACCACATTCTCAACAACCTTCGCTAAAAAGGGAAGGTTGGAGACTGGACGATAATTAGCCAGCTCCATTGGGTCCAGTGAAGGCCTCTTGAGTAAGGGCCTCACCACCGCCTCTTTCAAGGCAGTTGGTAGGAAGCCCTCACCCAATGAGGCGTTCACCAGGCCCAGAAGCCAGCCTCGTGTCACCTCCCAGGATGCCAGTATCAGCCAGGAGGGGCACGGGACCATTGAACATGTGGTGGGTCGCAGCCGTCCACGCAACCTGTCCAAATCCTCGGGGGCAACAGAGTCAAACTCCTCCCAGAATGGTCTCACAAGACTCACTGTTGACGGCTCGTCCGGCCCACTGGAGGGGGCCCATCCGCTCCGGATCTGAGCAACTTTGTCCTGCAGATATTCCCCAAACTCCTCTGCTCTACCCTGCAAGGGTGCCCCCCGCGTCCCCTGTGACAGGAGAGAGCGGGTCACCCTAAACAGGGCAGCAGGGCGGTTATCCGCGGACGCAATAAGAGCGGCACAATGTCTACGTTTGGCCGCTCTCAATGCCACAAGGTAGGTCCGTAAATAGGCTCTTACCTGTGTTCGATCAGACTCGGAGCGTGAGGATCTCCACCTGCTCTCTAGACGTCTCCTATGGCGCTTCATCACCCTTAGCTCCTCGGTATACCAAGGAGCTCGGGTGGATCGCTGCCGCAGGAGAGGTCGCAAAGGCGCAACCCGGTCCATGGCCCCAGCCACCGCCGTATTCCAGGCGGCCACTAGGTCCTCCGACCGAGCGCGGGTCAGGGCTACAGGTAGTGGCCCAAGTTCCGTCTGGAACCTATCCGGTTCCATCAGGTGCTTGGGGGGGTACCAGCTTGGAGAGGCTGGCTCCGCCTCCTCGCGGTGGGGGGTAGCGGAAGGGAAGTCGAGCCGGAGACATGAGTGATCTGACCATGACAGGGGAGTAATGACTAAGTCCCCTATTCCCAGATCACTCGTCCACTGTTCAGATACAAAAATAAGGTCCAGTGTGTGACCGCCCTCGTGTGTGGGGCCCTGAATTAATTGGGTCAGGCCCATGGCTGTCATGGAAGCCATGAACTCCCGAGCCACCTCAGATGCTGCTCCCGTCGATGGCAGGTTGAAGTCCCCCATGACCAAAAGCCTGGGGATCTCAACCGCCGTCTCTGAGATCAGCTCGAGGAGCTCGGGCAGGGCCGCTGATGTATAGCGAGGAGCCAAGTATACAATCAGCAGGCCCAACTGCCTCCCTGGGCCCCATTTCACACCTAGGGATTCACAACTGGGTATCTGAGGAACAGTGAACTCTCTCGGTTCCAGACCATCCCGTATAACTACCGCCACCCCACCACCCTTACCCAGGGCCCGAGGCTGATGGAATGCACGGAAACCCGGTGGGCACATTTCCACGAGGGGTAAACCACCCTCGTGGCCCAACCAGGTCTCCGTTATCCCTGCAAGGTCCAGCTCCCCCTCCGAGATCAACTCGCTAATGAGGGGGGCCTTGTTGGTTACGGACCTTGCATTGCAAAGCATCAGCCGCAGGCCCTGGCTCTGTAGTTCCTGACCACCTAGGCTGCAGGGGTTGGTACAAACGACCGGGCGTAGCCAACAGCCACGGTCTCCCAACCGACCTTGTGATCTTCTCTTGTCCTCGCATCCCCCCCTCCCCGCGACCGATGTAATAAAACAACCCTCTACCGGAATAATTTGTTCCCTCTCCCCCCCCACCCCGCTCACTTCCCTCCTGGACTCACCTGTTCGACTGGCGCTGGCTTCCCTCCCGGCCTGGTTAACCCACCCCCCCTCCCTGGAACCCCCTAAAAACAATGTAAAACATTTGACTAAAAATCCCCTCAGCTTCCGTTTCTTCCACCTCTCGGGGTTCACAAACCCGTCATCAAGGCAGGCCCTTGTAAGAGCCAAGTGCCATACCTGCGAGAGAGGGGCCTCCCGCAGGCGGAGCAGGTCTAACCTTGAATAAATTGATAGAATATTAAAGCCCAATTGGGTAAGGGTGCAGGTAGTAAAAGTCAATAGCCGGAGGGCTAAGGTCTTAATGGGATACTAAAGCTGGAGGCTTTAGTATCCAGATAGTACTTGGAAAGAGGGCGGGGGGGAAATGTTCAAATATTCCCAAAGTGGAGCAAGGCAGAGATGTCATAAAAATGGGAAACAGTCTAAGGTGGTTGAGGATAGATATAATTACAGATGTGGGATCCTTAGTGGGTGGGGGGGCATTCTGAGCCCAGCTGTTTTTAATCTAGGCAATCAGTCAGGCCCATCCATAGCCCTGAAACGGGCCTCCAGTGGCCTCTGAAGTTCTAGGCCATCCCCAGCCGTTATTTTAGTTCCTCTCCTCACTTCTGGTTCCCCAACACATTCATCTTGGTCCCCATCCGGCGCCTCAGTGATCATTGCAATTTGGGTAAAGCTCTCAAAAATTATAGGAACATTCTCCAGGTTCTCCAGGTTCCCGGGAGCATGGGAGCAGCCAGGCTACAGCCAAATGTCATAGAGGAGTCCCTGGCTGCAGCTCTTTCCACACCTCCAACGCTGCAGCCATCTCCCTTTGCCGTTCCTGACTGTCTCCCTGATCTGTTCACCTCTCCGGAGCCTCCAGTGCCTCGTTGTCTTCTCTGGAGTTGTAGGGAGAACCTTGTTCTCTTTGGTGCCATTCTCTTGCTTTTTTCCCATTTTTTTGCATTTTTTTCGCAACGCAGTTCAAATTTCGCGCCTTCGCGCCGCTGCGCGCGCCGCCACCATTGCCTCCCGGCTTCCTCCTCAGCCGCTCACAGCCGCTCCGCTCCTTCCACTCTCCGTTCTTCTCCGACCAACCCTGGTGGGCTAAAACGAGCCCAAAACAAGCCAGGGTGGTCGGGCTACCCAATTCTCGGCCCTCCGATGACATGAGGGCCGGCAGCAACCTCCTACCCAGTCGGGACGCTCCATGGTAAGCTTAGGAGCTTAGGAAGGCGACCGCCATCGCCGGAAGCTCCTCCTCCTCCCGACGGCAAGAATATCATAAAGACATACATGCAGGCAGAGAAATGCACACATGTATGGAATGGGATTGGGAAAGAGAAAAGTCTTTTCACTAGATGTAGAGACTAAATCTGGGGGAAGTTAGGTTCAGGAAGGAGAAAAAATCAGAATCACAATAGCACCGAGAGCTCTGTGGTTTGGACTGCTCTGCTCTGCTTTTGAAATAATCTCTTTCAACACCAAGAAAACGATTGAGGAGCGGGGAAATATTGGCATAGATATATATCAATCTTATATTTCTCTGTCAGAACTATTGATCTCCCAGTAGAGACTGTTGCAGACAAGGATGGGATGGGAAAGGACAGCAGGAATCCACTAAAATTCTACCTTTAAATTATTCTGCATGAATACAGAATAACAGAATGGAGAGGGATCTTGGAGGTCATCTAGTCCAACCCCCTGTTCAAACTATACCTATACCATTCTGGACAAATGGCTGCCCAATCACTTCTTTAAAATCTCCAGTGATGGAGCACCTACAATTTCTGGAGGCAAGCCATCCCACTGATTAATTGTTCTCACTATCACAAAGTTTCTCCTTAGTTCTAGGTTTGATCTTTCCTTGATAAGTTTCAATTTGTTACTCCTTGTCCTGCTCTCAGTTCCTTTGGAGAATAGTTTGACTCTCTCTTCTTTGTGAGAGCCCCTCAAATATTGGAGCATATCTATCATGTCACCCCAGTCCTTCTCTTTGTTAGACTATACATGCTCAGTCCTTGCTGTTCATCATATGTTTTAGCTTCCAGCCCCCTAATCTTCCTATTTGCTTTTTTCTGCAGTCTTTCCAGAATCTCAACATCTTTTTTGTACCGTGGTGACCAATACAAAAAAGATGTTGTGACTCTAGAAAGACTGCAGAGAAGAGCAACAAAGATGATTAGAGAGATGAACAGTAGTGATATTGTGTGAAGGCAGCAAAACTTATTACTAAACTGCAGGAAAAGTAGGCTATGGGGGCAGTGCAATTTATGTAGTTTCACTTTGTTTCCCATACCAGGACAAAATGAAAGCATGTGGCTGTGAGGAGCAGTTCTTGGTTAGTACTAGCAGATCTGGGGTGTAAAAATCCAAACTATTATTGGATGGAATTTTCTGTGTTTCTTTGCTACTACCTGATGACTGATTCTTTGTTACAAACCAGCCAAAATCTGAACACTCTACTCTTAGTAACACAGTGAAAGGAAACAGTATTTAGTGTTTGATGGTGGGCATTGTTAAAGGTAAAGGCTCCCCTCGCACATATGTGCTAGTCATTCCTGACTCGAGGGGGCAGTGCTCATCTCCATTTCAAAGCCGAAGAGCCAGCACCGTCTGAAGACGTCTCTGTGGTCATGTGGCCGGCATGACTAAACACCGAAGGCGCACGAAACGCTCTTACCTTCCCACCAAAGGTGGTTCCTATTTTTCTACTTGCATTTTTTACATACCTTCGAACTGCTAGGTTGGCAGAAGCTGGGACAAGTAATGGGAGCTCACTCCATTACGCAGCACTAGGAATTCAAACTCCCAACCATTCTGATCGACAAGCTCAGCGTCTTAAGAAAGACATGCTGAGTTACTTCAAAGCAATTTCCTTATTGTTCTTCACCTATAAACAGAAATCTTTCCAAACAAAGCCAAATTACCTGCATCATTAAATATATACCACTCTAAGAATTCCTAAAGAGGAGCTGCCTTGACCCTCTTCCTCCCAGCTATTTAAACTATCTAAGCTTTGCTGTCTCTGTTCTGAAATGCAGCCTCTCTGTCCTAGGAATCTGGAATACATTCTGCCAGGTCTATAGAGATTCTCAATCATCCAAGTCATTGTTGTCCCAAAGGTGCTTTTTCAAAAGGCAATTGGACTTTCTTTGTTTCTCCACCATTCAGTCAGGACTGAAGAAGCTTCTTGGATGAGAAGCAAAACCTTTGGGATAATCCACCATAGGCATCTATACAGTGGCTGTAGGAAGACAGAAGTGCAGTAGGTAGTAGGAAGACAGAAGTAGAGGATGTATTTAATTTTGCACGTCTTGACAGCAACGAGGACTGTATTTGTGCAATGCTAGAAACATGAATAAACACCACGAGATGAAGAAATAATTAAGAAGATACCAGAGTGTGCAGAAATGGAAATACTGACATTAAAAATGAAACAGAAAGAGATAGAGAATATTATCAAACATGGAATCTATTTTATCAGTGGTTAGAAAAATGGGGTGGAGATTAATAACATAGTATGTATTGTTAAGCAAATTGAATACCCATACAACATGATCAGAGGTGGGTTGCAAATCCCAGCGCTACTGGTTCGCTCGTGCTCACACAAGCACAAAATGCTTCTGGGCATGCATAGAAGCATCAGAGCGGGTGGATGGAGCCTCCCACCGCCGCCACTATCAGTTCGCCCGAACTGGGAGCAACCCATCTCTGAACACAATGTTTATTAAGCACTAAGAAATGCAATGTAATAGCATTACAAAATGTAATAACAACTTAATTAAAAGAAGAAGTAATAATAGTAGAGGATTGTGAGCGTATCATTGGAATGCTTGGGTTATTTTTACCAAAGCTAGTTAAGGCTAGCCCAGTGTAATCTATGTGGGATTAAATCCCATTGATTACAGGGGGATCGCAAGTAGAGATATATTGAGTTCATGTATATATCTATCTATATCATCTATATCTATATCTATATCTATATCTATATCTATCTATCATCTATCTATCTATCTATCTATCTATCTATCTATCTATCTATCTATCATCTATCTAGGAGGGTTGCATTGCAGAAGCAGAAGAAAACATTATATAAATATGCAGCCATTCATATCACAAAGTGTCCTGTCACAGTTTCTATGTCACATTGGAATCATTTACAAGTGATGTAATTAAGACAAAAGGTGTAATTAGCATTACTTGTAAAAACACCTCTGGAAATTAGAGTGCTTTGAGATTAACAGATTTATTTTTGAATCCTTCACTAAGCATTTTCAGGAGTAGCTCTACCTTGCAACAGGATGAATGATTGGCTCCAATAGCAACACAATGAAAAAATTAAGTGATGTAAGGATAATGGACAGTTTTAAGAGCATTCATTAAAAAAAGCTTGGGTGAAACTGAGCTTTTTAAATATTTGAAGCACCTCCAGAGAAATCACTTTTGCTTTTTCTTCAATGCCAGAGTATCTTTGCCCAGATTGTTTCATGAAGTTTGGGGTGTTTACGACTTTTTCTATTTTTACAGTATAAAGTAGAAACCTTTATGATAGATCCATTTGTCATTTTTGGACATAGCATCTGGCTTTGCAGATGATGAGAAAATAAACTATCCTAACAAATACTGTATGAATAGTGAAGATCAAATGATTTCTTTTAACTATTCCTTAAAAGACAAAGGGAATACAGTAATACATATCAGCTTCAGATAGGAAATATGAATACATGGTGTAACTCATATTTCACTATATTTCATTTTAACCAGCCTCCAAAAACCTTAAATTCTGAAGGATTCATATGTTCACCTACCATTATGTTTGAGTCAATCATTATTCAGTGAATATTCACAGGTGTTTTATTCAACTAATATAAATCAGGAAACATAATAATATTTCTATAATGTGGAGATTCTATCTCATTCTTTTTCAGTTAAAAAGTTCAGTATCATTGTGTGTGCATGGAAGATTCAGTATTAATGAATAATGTTTTATACAAATAAAGCAGAGAAGAGGCATTAGATATAGATAGTTCTTTTTTTTCAATTTTATTAACAAACATGTAAAATACACACACACAAAATATAGACGTACAACACATTTACACAATGCAATACAAACAGGAGCTTCCTGTTCTTTCTAATAGCAATTATCAATCAATACCGCTCACCTTATATTATTTCTCCTTCTATTGTATTTCATTTGGATTTCACCATTCTTAACTCTCTTATTTTACTCATAACTATTATTTTTGAGTTTTGTTATATTTCTTCATTAATTCTTGTTTCTTTCCTCCATCCACCTATACCATTTATCCCATATCCGATAGAATTCTGATTCTTCTTTTCCCTGAATTTATTTAGTTAATTTGTCCATTTCAGCACAATCCATAACCTTTCTTATTATTTCATCTTCGTCTGGAGTTAGTTTGTTTTTCCATTTCTTGGCAAAGGCAATCTTGCTGCCGTAATTATATGTAGTATTAAATACTGGATTTCTTTTTTGTATTTTGCAGACATTATTCCTAATAAAAAAAATTCAGGTTTCCATTCTATTTTAACCCCCGTTATTGCCCCCAGCCAATTTTTGATCTTTTTCCAAAAATTTTTAGCCTCCTCACAGGTCCACCATAAATGGTAATATGTTCCGTGTATTGATTCGCATTTCCAACATTTTGGGGAGGTATTTGTTGAGATTTTAGCTAACATTGTTGGTGCCAGGTGCCATCTATAAAACATTTTGTACTGGTTTTCCTTGTATGCAACGGATAATGTCATTTTTAAGTTTGTTCCCCAAATTTTTTCCCATTTGTCTAATTCAATATTATAGCCAAAGTTCTGCACCCATTTTATCATTTGTTCTTTCACAATTTCCTCTTCCATTTTATACTTCAGGAGAAATTTATATATTCTCCCTATCATCTTTCTATCTGAGCTTTGAATACTTTTATCCAATTTGTGTGGTTCTGTTTCAATGTCATATAATTTGGTATCTTTATTGTATTTAGTTTTGATTTGAAGGTAAGTTAGCCAGTCAACTTTCATGTTCTGTTCTGCCAATTCTTCAGTTGTTTCTAAATTTCCCTGTCTATCAATTAAGTCTCTATATCTTAGCATTTTGTTCAAATCTATAAAATTTGGATGGGTCATCCTTTCTGTCGGTGATAGCCAATTTGGAATTTTCACATAGTGGGGTTTTTTTGAGCCATTTTTGCAATAACACTCTTCTAATTAAATGATTTTGAAAGTATTTGTGCGTTTTATTTTTATCATCCCATAGGAATGTATGCCAGCCTGCTTGCAAATCATGGCATTCCAAGGTCAAAATTCTTTTATTCTTTAGCTCTATCAAGTCCTTCACCCATGTTATTGTTACTGCTGATGCGTATAGATCAGTGGTGGGTTTCAAAAATTTTTGGAACCTACTCTGTGGGTGTGGCCTCCTTTGTGGGAGTGGCTTGCCAGCCATGTGACCTGGTGGGAGTGGCTTGCCGGCCATGTGACCGGGTGGGAGTGGCTTGTCGGCCATGTGACCGGGTGGGAGTGGCTTGTCGGCCATGTGACCGGGTGGGAGTGACTTGGCAGTCATGTGACCGGATGGGAGTGGCCAAGACAATGTCACTGAATTTTTTGCCCCAATGAATGATCTACAAAAAGAAAATATAAAAAAGGAAATTTATTATTTTGTGCACTTACTACTTAAATAAGATTAAAATAAGTACACAAAACAATAAAAGAGCTACTTACAGAAGGGAATAAATACATATTTAATTTTACACATGTTAACAGCTGTTGGAATTGTGTTTGCACAACAGTGGAAAAAACAAAGATATGAAAATGAATAAATATTAGAATGTGCAAGAATGAATAAATTGACAATTAAAACCAAGAAGGCTTTGAATACTTTTTCACGTGGAATTTGTTTTATCAATTGCTAACTAACAGAAACAGCAATTAGAAATCTAAAAGTATGAAAGAAAACACCAATTATGAAAGGAAAGGTCATTAAAATGTATCAGGAAATATTATTAGTACTTGATCATTATTAATGTGTAGATAACTGCAGGACATTACATACCCACAAACACAAACTATGACAGTGCCAGGAAAACACACACACACACACACAAAAAAAAAAACAATTCCCCCCCAAAAGACTGCAGATGAAACCAGTTTTTTTCCCTAACCCTAAGAACAGGAAAGACAAAGCCACAGGAATAAAAACCATCAAGGCATTGTGGGAAATTATAAAGGACAGTGCCAGGAAGCTCACAGAACCAGCAACCACCTCACAATTACCTAAACAACCAGGTATCACACAGAAACACACAAAATCTGGCAAAGCTGCCTTGCACCAACCTGGCCTGCCCATAGAAAAGAAGCCACCTTGAGACACATACCATACACCAACCTGTACACTTAAAAGCAACATATTGCATCACAAATAAAACATTTGCAAAAAGGAATAACATTTCTTGTAATAAACATTCTATAAACAATAAATAAATAAAAATTCCCTAAAAATAATTAAAAACCACCAGGTTCAGAGAACACCAAAGGACCCCACAGTCCTCTCCCTCCTTATCTTTTTCCTTTTTGTCCTTCGACTTCTCCTCCTCCTCCTTTCCCCACAACCCCATCTAGCACTGATGATGTTACCTAGTTTGGTAGTGAAATGTCTGTAAAAAAAACCACCAAGCTCAGAAAGCAGCAAGGATCCCACTTTCCCCCACCTCCTCCCTCTTTCTCCTTTTTGTCCCCCCCCCCCCAAAGACTGCAAATGAAACCAGTGTTTTTTTTCCCCCTAACCCTAAGGACAGGAAAGACAAAGCCACTGGAATAAAAACCATCAAGGCATTGTGGGAAATTATAAAGGACAGTGCCAGGAAGCTCACAGAACCAGCAACCACCTCACAATTACCTAAACAACCAGGTATCACACAGAAACACACAAAATCTGGCAAAGCTGCCTTGCACCAACCTGGCCTGCCCATAGAAAAGAAGCCACCTTGAGACACATACCATACACCAACCTGTACACTTAAAAGCAACATATTGCATCACAAATAAAACATTTGCAAAAAGGAATAACATTTCTTGTAATAAACATTCTATAAACAATAAATAAATAAAAATTCCCTAAAAATAATTAAAAACCACCAGGTTCAGAGAACACCAAAGGACCCCACAGTCCTCTCCCTCCTTATCTTTTTCCTTTTTGTCCTTCGACTTCTCCTCCTCCTCCTTTCCCCACAACCCCATCTAGCACTGATGATGTTACCTAGTTTGGTAGTGAAATGTCTGTAAAAAAAACCACCAAGCTCAGAAAGCAGCAAGGATCCCACTTTCCCCCACCTCCTCCCTCTTTCTCCTTTTTGTCCCCTCCCCTCCCAAAGACTGCAAATGAAACCAGTGTTTTTTTTCCCCCTAACCCTAAGGACAGGAAAGACAAAGCCACTGGAATAAAAACCATCAAGGCATTGTGGGAAATTATAAAGGACAGTGCCAGGAAGCTCACAGAACCAGCAACCACCTCACAATTACCTAAACAACCAGGTATCACATAGAAACACACAAAATCTGGCAAAGCTGCCTTGCACCAACCTGGCCTGCCCATAGAAAAGCACCCACTTTGAGATATATAAACCTGGTCTGAACACTTTTAAGCAACATATTGCACCACAAAGAAAACATTTGCAAAAAGGAATAATATTTCTTGTAGTAAATATATTTTATAAACAATTAAAACATAAAAATTCCCAAACAATAATTTAAAAAAGATATTCTATAAATAAAAAAAATCCTTAAAAACCATTGTTAAGTATTCCACCAGCAATAATTTATACTATAACTATTTTAAGGTATTGTACCAACTGTAACCATTATTCCACCAGCAATAATTTATACTGTACCATTTCAAACTACTCCACACACAATAATTTAAAATGAAACCATTAAAAACATTCAATACACAATAAATTACAATAAAACAATTTAAAACAATTCTATACACAATACATTTTAAAGTATTGAGTATAGAATATTTTAAAATAGTTTATTTTAATTTATTTTGGATAGAATCTTTTTTAAAATAGTCTGAGACAATTTTAAAAAAGAATCCATACACAATAAATTGAAGTAAACCATTTTAAAATATTCTACACTCAATACTTTTAAGTAAAAATATTTTAAAAAATTCTATGCACAATAAATAAAATATTATTTTAAAATACATTAAAAAAATAAAAGAAAAAAAACCAGGTTACTTACCAGCAGGCAGAATCAGCAGCTCTCCGATGCAACAGGCAGCAGACAGGCAGAGAGGCAGGAGGACAGGTAAGACTGTTTAAGACTCTTAGGGCTTAGCCAGCCAGGCGAGGCTGGAGAGGGGAGGGTGGGGGGCTTTTGGCCTAGCCTCGCAGAGGCTTGCCGCCCACGCCAGCCTGGTGCTTTGTCCCGGAAAGGCCCAGGGGCCTCTCCTGGGCTAAGCTAGCTTCCCGGCGGTCGCGCGTCCCACGCGACGCCGGTGCTTCGCCCCGGAAAGGCCCAGGGGCCTCTCCTGGGCTGAGCTAGCTTCCCGGCGGTCGCGCGTCCCACGCGACGCCGGCGCTTCGTCCCGGAAAGGCCCAGCGGCCTTTCCCGGGCGAAGCTAGCTTCCCGGCGGGCGCGCGTTCCACGCGACCCCGGCGCTTCGTCCCGGAAAGGCCCAGCGGCCTTTCCAGGGCGAAGCTAGCTTCCCGGCGGCCGCGCGTTCCACGCGACGCCGGCGCTTCGTCCCGGAAAGGCCCAGCGGCCTTTCCCGGGCGAAGCTAGCTTCCCGGCGGCCGCGCGTTCCACGCGACGCCGGCGCTTCGTCCCGGAAAGGCCCAGCGGCCTTTCCCGGGCGAAGCTAGCTTCCCGGCGGCCGCGCGTTCCACGCGACCCCGGCGCTTCGTCCCGGAAAGGCCCAGCGGCCTTTCCCGGGCGAAGCTAGCTTCCCGGCGGGCGCGCGTTCCACGCGACCCCGGCGCTTCGTCCCGGAAAGGCCCAGCGGCCTTTCCAGGGCGAAGCTAGCTTCCCGGCGGGCGCGCGTTCCACGCGACCCCGGCGCTTCGTCCCGGAAAGGCCCAGCGGCCTTTCCAGGGCGAAGCTAGCTTCCCGGCGGCCGCGCGTTCCACGCGACCCCGGCGCTTCGTCCCGGAAAGGCCCAGCGGCCTTTCCAGGGCGAAGCTAGCTTCCCGGCGGCCGCGCGTTCCACGCGACCCCGGCGCTTCGTCCCGGAAAGGCCCAGCGGCCTTTCCCGGGCGAAGCTAGCTGCCCACCGCCCGCACGGCCCACGCCAGCCCGCCGCTTCAGCGAGGGAAGGCCTAGAGGCCTTTCCTCGCCGAAGCTAGCCTCCCGCCCCCCCTCGCGCTTAGTTACTTACCTGAAGGAAGCAGCAAGCTCCCAGCGAAGAGAAGGGAGTTTTGAAATGGAGGACAACCCGCTTTTAAACGGGTCGCCTCCAGCCCGCTCACTGATTGGCTGAACTCCAGCCAATCAATGAGCGGCTAGCTGGGCTTGCTAGCTTAGTGCGGACGGGCGGGGGAGCGAGCGAGCTCCGTTGGGATGGCAAGGGGGATAAAGTGACAGGACCGGTGCCGGTTCCCGGTTCCTTCCGGGTCCTGTTACTTCCGGGTTTGATCTTCAACCGGTTCGCGCGATCCGGTGCGAACCGGTAGGAACCCACCACTGGTATAGATCCCAATTTGGTAATGCTAAACCTCCCCTCTCCTTGCTGTCTTGCATTGACTTTAGTTTAATCCTTGCTTTTCGTCCCTGCCAAATAAACCTAGTGGTTATTTTGTTTAATTCTTGAAAGATTTTTTTACCCGGATTAATAGGTGCAGCTTGCAACAGGAATAAGATTCTTGGTGAAATATTCATTTTAATTGTCGCTATACGTCTAGATATAGATGGTTCTTAATATGCACATATTTTGCTTGATTTTTTCAACAGTACAACTGGATTGGCTAGTGAACGTAGATATTCCACTGGGAAATATCCTGATTGGGGCAATATTGTATATTGTATGTAGAAGCCTTGGTGGCACAGTAGTTAGAATGCAGTACTGCAGGCTACTTCTACCAGCTGCTAGCTGCCAGCAATTTGGCAGTTTGAATCTCACCAGGCTCAAGGTTGACTCAGCCTTCCATCCTTCCGGGGTTGGTAAAATGAGGACTCAGATTGTTGGGGGCAATATGCTGACTCTGTAAACTGCTTAGAGAGGGCTGTAAAACTCTATGAAGTGGTATAAAGTCTAAGTGCTATTGCTATATTATAGACCAGTGATGGCGAACCTATGGCACGCGTGCCACAAGTGGCACACGGAGCCATTTGTCAGGGCACGCGAGGCGCTGCCCTGTCAGCTGGCCAGTACGCATGCGCGCGCTGGCCAGCTGAGTTCACCTTTCTAAAAGCTATTTTTCGCCTTCCCAGCTCCAGAGGCTTTATAGGAGCCTGGGGAGGGCGAAAAGACTCTCCCGCCCCCCCCCCACGGAGGCCCTCCGGAGGCTTCAGGGACCGTCCAGAGGCTTCCCTGATGCCTTCGGAGCGCTTAAAACGACCCTCCGAGCACCGGTTTGCTCGGAGGGTGGTTTTTTTTTTTTTAATTAAAAGAGTTTTGTACAAACAAATTTTCCCCCTTTTCACCCCCCCCTCCACACAATATAAATCTCATACAAATGCTATACCCCCCTAACCCCCCCGCAAAAATTCACATTCAAATATTATACCAAACACTTTACCCCCTCCCCTCCCCCCATCTTAAAATAGATTACTCATAACCCCTCTCCTCCCAACAAACACTATATAAATTACTCTTAAATTAATAATAACACATTGATCATTTTCTAAGCTAATTTAACATCTATAACTCTTAATATAAATTTCTCCTAGCCTAACAATGTTTCATTAGTCCCATCTTCTAATTTATTCATACATATATAGTGCCCCACCCTCCACCCTAACCCTCCCCCACCTCCCACACAAACCCACCCCCCTGACTTCCGCTGTATACCACTCTAACAATTCCAAACATCCCATATACTATTTACTCTGATCATCTATCGGTCTAAACATTCTTACCTAAAGGCTAGATAATAACTCCTAGTCTGGTATTTATTCTGTATATAATCAATCCATTTTGCCCATTCCTGTGTGTAATCCTCCTGTTTCTGAGCTTTTAAGAAAGCTGAAATTTTTGCCATTTCAGCGAACCCCGCCACCTTCTGAATCCATTGATCAATTGTCGGCAAAAAATCTTTTTTCCAATGTTGCGCAATCAACAACCTAGCTGCTGTAACCATATACAAGGCCAATTTTGTTTCCCCTTTGGTAAAATCCTTAACTATACCCAATAAAAACATTTGTGGAGTGAATTGTATTCTTTTCTTAAATACATTCTGCATAACCCACCATATTTTTATCCAAAAAGCTTTAACCTTGTTACAAGTCCACCATACATGAAAAAAGGTAGCATCTAGACACCCGCATCTCCAACATTTTGGTTGAACATTTGGGTACATGCATGAAAATTTTTTAGGATCTAAATACCATCTGTAAAACATTTTATAGAAATTCTCCCTTAAATTCTGTGACTGTGTAAATTTAACATTCTGAACCCATATTTTTTCCCACGTTTCCAACATAACCACTTCACCAAAATTCTGAGCCCATTTAATCATACAATCCTTAACCAATTCACTTTCTGAGTCTCTTTCTAACAGTACATTATATATTCTTTTAACTTGTTTTGGACCAGTCTCTTTTATCTGCTTAATCAATTCCACTTCTTTATCCATAAAGCCGACCCTGCGATCTTCTTCCCATCTCTTCTGAAGCTGTATGTAATGTAACCAATTTAAAGTAATTCCTTCTTCCAACAGCTGTTCCAAAGTTTTTAACTTCCATTCGCCCCCATCAGCAATAAGCACATCTTTATATAAACAACCCCCGAGTGACTTAATATTCATAATCCCCATGGTGTCTGCAAGATCCAACCAAAGCGGTATTTTATAATTCCAATTGGGCCGGTGCTTCTTCCATATTCTCATCAAGGCACTACGGAGAACATGGTTGTTGAACACTTTATCCACCCTGTCTTCATAAAAAAGATATGCATGCCATCCCAGAACAAGATCATGGCCTTCTATATTGAGCAATTCCATTTTTGTTTTCCCGAACCAGTCTGCTACATGCGTTAATACCGCAGCTTCATAATACAATCGAAGGTTTGGGAGTCTGAGGCCGCCTCTTTCACGTGTATCTTGCATAATCTTCATCTTTACTCTCGGTTTTTTCTCCTTCCAAACAAATTTATTTAATGTTGTTTGCCAATTTAACAAGGTTTTATCTGACTTAAGCACCGGAATCATCTGGAATAGAAAGATAAATCTAGGTAGAATGTTCATTTTAATTGCTGAGATCCTTCCAAGCAAAGACAATTGTAACTTTTTCCACGCTTCAAGATCTTTCTGTATCTTTTGCCACAACACTTCATAGTTATTTGAGAAAAGTTTTGTGTTTGATTCTGAAATTTGTATTCCTAAATATTTAACTTTAGAAACTATTTCAAAACCTGCTAAACTTACAAGTCTCTTTCTTTGAGTCTCTGTCATGTTTTTAACCATCATTTTCGTTTTGTTTTGATTTAGTCTAAACCCAGACACCATGCCAAATTCTATTATGATATTTTTCATCTGGATTATTGATTTCAAAGGATGTGAAAGGGTAACAACCAGATCATCGGCGAATGCTCTAGTTCTGTATTCCTTTTGCCTGATAGCTATGCCATCTAAGGATTTTGAGTCCCGAATTGCGTTCAACAAGACTTCCAAAGTTAAAATAAATAACAATGGGGATAATGGGCAACCTTGTCTTGTGCCTTTTTGTATCTCGAAAGTTGTTGACAAATTTCCATTAATAATAAGTTGTGCATTTTGTTGCTGATAAATTGCTCCAATCGCCTGCCGCAATCGTGGTCCCATATCCATCTTTTCCAAAGTCTTGGTTAGAAAGTTCCAATTCACTCGATCGAAGGCCTTCTCTGCATCCAAGCCAACCAGCACTGCAGAGATCTGCTTATTCTTATCAAGATAGTCAATTAAATCTATAAGTTGCCTTACATTCTCCTTCATATGTCTGCCTTCAATAAATCCTGCTTGATCATGATGAATAATCTCTTGAATAACCGGCATCAATCTGTTGGCTAGTACCTTAGCAAATATTTTATAATCTGTGTTCAGAAGAGATATCGGCCTGTAATCCTCTGGTTTCTTAGGGCCCTCTTTATCTTTAGGTATCAATGAGATAAAAGCCGCTTTCCATGAGGGAGGTATTTTACCTCCTTGTTGTATATTACAAAATAGTTGTGTAAGATATTCAATCATTTCCAGTTGTAAAGTTTTATAATACATTGCAGTCAAACCATCAGTCCCTGGAGCCTTAGCTAATTTAAGTTGATTTATAACTAAAGTGATCTCATCAGCGGTTATAAGACGTTCCAAATTTGCCTTTTGAAGCACAGAAATTTTTGCAACCCTTTTTCCTTCCAAAAAATCATCTATTAACTTGTTCTGTATATTATCCTGTACATATAGCTTAGTATAATAGTCCACAAATGATTTTTTAATCAACTCTTGTTGATATACCATCTTCCCTCGAAACTCAATTTTATCAATAATTCTGTCATTCATATTCCTTCTCAAAGTATATGCTAACCATCTACCAGGTTTATTAGCGTTGGCAAAGGTGTTATGTTTAGCAAATTGCAAATTGGTTGCTGTTTGTTCTGCTATAAGCATCTGAAATTGATCTTTCAACAGCTTTAGCGCCATCTGGAGCGCCTGGTCATTCGGGTTTATTATAAGCAGCTGTTCTTTGCGTTTTATTTCATCTTCCAATTCCATTCTCCTTTTCTGTCTAATTTGTTTGTGTTTAAAGTTCATATGTATCAGAACCCCACGCATATAAGCTTTACTTGCATCCCAAACTATTTCAATGGGAGTGCCCTTATTCATATTAAAACTGAAAAATTCCTTCATGTGTTTTTTAAGTTCATCAACATTTTTTTCATATCTAAATAAATTTTCATTTACTCTCCAAGACCCTCTTGGCCTCATCCCTAATTCAATTTGTAACCACACCGGACTATGATCGCTAAGTGTCCTGGCGAAAATCTTGGATTTCTTGGCTTTAGGAAGTAAATCCGGTGTTAACAAAAAGAAATCAATCCTTGAAAAGGATTTATGTCTATCTGAATAGAAAGAAAAATCCATCTCATTTAAATGTTGCGTCCTCCAAACATCTTTTAATTTCAAATCGTCTTGTAAATCAAAAAAAGCCTTTGGTAATTTGGTAGTGAATTTCGTCTTTGTACTCTTGTCTACCTTTGGAGAAATCACTCCATTCCAATCTCTCATTATTAGAATACTTTTAAAGTTCCAGTCTAAAATTTTTAAATGGAGCATCTTATAAAAACTTTCTTGGCATTGGTTAGGAGCATATATTCCTAGCACCAAAATGGAACCGAAGTCTGTATCAAATTGAATTGCTATATATCTACCAGCATCATCTGCCTCTATAACTTTAGTTGAAAATCTTTTATTTATATATATCACCACACCATTTTTCTTTACCAAATCAGAGGCAGCATAAAATGTTCCCAGTTTTGAATTCACTAAGTACTTCTGGTCTTGCAACCTAATATGAGTCTCTTGAAGGCAAACAACATCATTATTAAATTGCTTCAAATAATAAAATATTTTTTTCCTTTTTTGTGGGGAGTTCATTCCATTCACGTTCCAAGATAATAGCTTAAGCATCTTTAGATCTGGTCTGGAGCGCTGAAAGCATTTGCTGAAGATCTCTCTCCAC